>NW_021186083.1:0-3844 GCF_002162155.2 Triticum dicoccoides
TGCCCTTCTTTAATGTAAATTGGAATCTAATATTCCCTTCCTTCATATCAATGATTGCACCAATCGTCCTAAGGAAAGGTCTACCAAGAATAATAGAACATGAAGGATTGCAATCTATATCAAGAACAATGAAATCTACGGGCACATAATTTCTATTTGCAACAATAAGAACATCATTAATTCTTCCCATAGGTGTCTTAATAGTGGAATCCGCAAGGTGCAAGTTTAAAGAACAATCATCAAATTCACGGAAACCTAGCAAATCACACAAAGTTTTTGGGATCGTGGAAACACTAGCACCCAAATCACACAAAGCATATCATTCATGATCTTTAGGCCCTGTTTGGTTCATAAGTTCTAGGACTTTTTTTAGTCCCAACTTATAAGTCATAAGTCCCTAAAAAGTCCCTACATGTTTGGTTCCTGGGACTTATAAGTCTTTATAAGACCATATTACAACTATAAGTCCCTATAAGTCCCTCCTTAAGAGTCTTATTTCATAAGTCCCAAATGCCCACTTTAAGTCCCTATAAGTCTCTCCTGTTTGATTTAGATGAGACTTATAGGGACTTATTTAAGTCCCTAGACCAATAAGTTCCTGGAAACAAACACCCTCTTAATTTTAATTTTAATTGTAGGTTCCCATTCATCATAAAGTTTTCTAGGGATAGAAACTTCCAACTCAAGTTTTTCTTTGTAAGATTGCATCAAAGCATCAACGATATGTTCAGTAAAAGCTTTATTTTGACTATAAGCATGAGAAGAATTTAGCACGGATTGCAACAAGGAAATACAATCTATCAAAGAGCAATTATCATAATTAAATTTCTTGAAATCCAAGATAGTGGGTTCATTGCTATTAAAAGTTTTAACCTCTTCAATCCCACTTTTACCAATTTTTGCATCAAGATCTAAAAACTCTGAATTTTTGGGACGCCTTCTAACTAAAGTTGACTCATATCCAGTCCGATCATTATCAAGATTCATATTGCAAAACAAGGATTTAATAGGGGACACATCAATTATTTTTAGATCTTCATCTTTATTTTCATAAAAAACTAGAAGAACACGCCTTCACAAAGCAATCTTTCTTAGCACGCATCCTAGTGTCTCTTTCTTTGCACTCATCAATGGAAATTGTCATGGCTTTGAGAGACTCATTGATATCATGCTTAGGTAGAATAGATCTAAGTTTCAAAGAATCAACATCAAGAGAAATTCTATCCACGTTCCTAGCCAATTCATCAATCTTAAGCAATTTTTCTTCAATCAAAGCATTGAAACTCTTTTGCGAACTAATAAATTCTTTAATACTAGATTCAAAATCAGATGGCATATTATTATAATTTCCATAAGAATTGTTGTAGGAATTACCATAATTATTAGAGGAATTACTAGGAAACGGCCTAGAATTAAAATTACCTCTATACGCGTTGTTACCAAAATTGTTCCTACCAACAAAATTCACATCCGTAGATTCATTATTATTCTCAATCAAAGTAGACAAAGGCATATCATTAGGATCAGTAGGAGCACTTTTATTAGCAAATAATTTCATAAGTTCATCCATCTTTCCACTCAAAACATTAATCTCTTCAATTGCATGCACCTTTTTACTAGTAGATCTTTCAGTGTGCCATTGAGAATAATTAACCATAACATTATCTAGGAGTTTAGTAGCTTCTCCATAAAAGTGCCTCCCGCGGCCAAATCTAAAAGATTTCTAGAAGCAAAATTCAACCCGGCATAAAAATTTCGTATAATCATCCATATATTCAAACCATGTGTAGGGCACTTACGTATCACTAATTTCATCCTCTCCCAAGATTGTGCAACATGCTCATGATCAAGTTGCTTAAATTTCATAATATCGTTTCTAAGAGAGATGATCTTAGTAGGAGGAAACTAATTAGAGATAAAATCATCTTTGCACTTATTCAATGAATCAATACTATTTTTAGGCAAAGACGAAAACCAAGCTTTAGCACGATCTCTAAGTGAAAATGGAAATAGCTTAAGTTTAAGAATATCATTATCCACATCTTTCTTATTTTGCATATCACACAAATCAACAAAGTTGTTTAGATGGGTAGCGGCATCTTCACTAGGAAGGCCAGAAAACAGATCTTTCATGACAAGATTCAGCAAAGCAGTATTAATTTCACAAGATTCAACATCGGTAAGAGAGGAGCAATCGGAATGCTAATAAAATCATTATTGTTGGTATTGGCAAAGTCACACAATTTAGTATTATCTTGAGCCAACGTGACAAGAAAGCAATCCAACACACAAGCAAACAAGCGAAGAAAAAGCGAATGGAAAGAGAGGGCGGATAAAATGGCAAGGGTGAAGTGGGGGAGAGGAAAACAAGAGGAACATGGCAAATAATGTAAGGTAAGAGTTGTGATGGGTACTTGGTATGTCTTGACTTGGCGTAGATCTCCCCGGCAACGGCACCAGAAATCCTTCTTTCTACCTCTTGAGCACTGCGTTTGTTTTCCCTTGAAGAGGAAAGGGTGATGCAGCAAAGCAGCGTAAGTATTTCCCTCAGTTTTTGAGAACCAAGGTATCAATCCAGGAGGAGACCATGCGCAAGTCACCTCGTACCTACACAAACAAATAAGAACCTCGCAACCAACACGATAAAGGGGTTGTCAATCCCTTCTCGACCACTTGCAATAGTGAGATCTGATAGAGATAATAATAATAAGATAATTTTTTGGTATTTTTATTATATAGATTGAAAGTAAAGATTGCAAAATAAAATAGATTGGAAACTTGTATGATGGAGAATAGACCCGGGGGCCATAGGTTTCACTAGTGGCTTCTCTCAAGATAGCATAAGTATTACGGTGGGTGAACAAATTACTGTCGAGCAATTGATAGAAAAGCGAATAATTATGAGAATACCTAGGCATGATCATGTATATACGCATCACGTCCGTGACAAGAAGACCGACTCCTGCCTGCATCTACTACTATTACTCCACACATCAACCGCTATCCAGCATGCATCTAGAGTATTAAGTTCGTAAGAACAGACTAACGTCTTAAGCAAGATGACATGATGTAGAGGGATAAACTCATGCAATATGATATAAACCCCATCTTTTTATCCTCGATGGCAACAATACAATACGTGTCGTTTCCCTTTCTGTCACTGGGATCGAGCACCACAAGATTGAACCCAAAGCTAAGCACTTCTCCATTGCAAGAAAGATCAATCTAGTAGGCCAAACCAAACTGATAATTCGAAGAGACTTGCAAATATAACCAATCATACATAAAAGAATTCAGAGAAGATTCAAATATTGTGCATAGATAAACTTGATCATAAACCCACAATTCATCAGATCTCGACAAACACACCGCAAAAGAAGATTACATCGAATAGATCTCCAAGAGAATCAAGGAGAACTTTGTATTGAGATCCAAAGAGAGAGAAGAAGCCATCTAGCTAATAACTATGGACCCGAAGGTCTGAAGTAAACTACTCACACATCATTAGAGGGGCCATGGAGTTGATGTCGAGGCCCTCCGTGATCAATGCTCCCTCCGACGGAGCTCCGGAAAAGGCCCCAAGATGGGATCTCTTGGGTACAAAAGGTTGCGACGGTGGAAATAGTGTTTCGTGGTGCTCCCCTATGTTTTCAGGGTACATAGGTATATATAGGAGGAAGAAGTAGGTCGGTGGAGCCACGAGGGGCCCATGAGGGTGGAGGGCACGCCCAGGGGGTAGGCGCGCCCCCTTGCCTCGTGGCCTCCTCGTTGATTGCTTGACGTCCACTACAAGTCCTCTGGATCACGTTTGTTCTAAAAATAACGCTCCCGAAGGTTTCATTCC
>NW_021186083.1:4046-5834 GCF_002162155.2 Triticum dicoccoides
TTTGGACTCCGTTTGATATTCTTTTTCTACGAAACACTGAAATAGGCAAAAACAACAATTTGGCCTGGGTCTCCGGTTAATAGGTTAGTCCCAAAAATAATATAATAGTGTATAAATAAGCCCATTAAACATCCAAAACAGAATATATAATATCATGGAACAATCAAAAATTATAGATATGTTGGAGACGTATCAGAGCAACACCAGATGTTATGAACATCTGGCAGAGCAAAGCTGATGACTACTCGATAGTTCGGTGTGCCATGCTTTACGGCTTAGAACCGGGACTTCAACGATGTTTTGAACATCATGGAGCATTAGAGATGTTCCTGGAGTTGAAGTTATTATTTCAAGCAAATACTCGAATTGAGAGATATGAAGTCTCCAATAAGTTCTACAGCTGCAAAATGGAGCAGAATAGTTCTGTCAGTGAACATATACTCAGAATGTCTGGGTACCACAACCACTTGACTCAGCTAGGAGTTAATCTTCCTGATGATAGTGTCATTGACAGAGTTCTTCAATCACCGCCACCAAGCTACAAGAGCTTCGTGATGAACTATAATATGCAAGGGATGGATAAGACAATTCCCGAGCTCTTCGCAATGCTAAAGGCTGTGGAGGTAGAAATCAAGAAGGAGCATCAAGTGTTGATGGTCAACAAGACCATCGGTTTCAAGAAAAAGGGTAAAGGGAAGAAGGGGAACTTCAAGAAGGATGGCAAGCAAGTTGCTTCTCAAGTGAAGAAGCCCAAGTCTGGACCTAAACCCGAGACTGAGTGCTTCTACTGCAAAGGGACTAGTCATCGGAAGCGGAACTGCCCCAAGTATTTGGCGGAGAATAAGGATGGCAAAGTGAAAGGTATATTTGATATACATGTTATTGATGTATACCTTACTAATGCTCGCAGTAGCGCCTGGGTATTTGATATTGGTTCTGTTGCTAATATTTGCAACTCGAAACAGGGGCTACGGATTAAGCGTAGATTGGCTAAGGACGAGGTGACGATGTGCGTGGGAAATGGTTCCAAAGTCGATGTGATCGCTGTCAGCACGCTACGTCTACATCTACCTTCGGGATTAGTTTTGGACCTAAATAATTGTTATTTGGTGCCAGCGTTGAGCATGAACATTATATCTGGATCTTTTTAATGTGAGATAGTTCTTTATTTAAATCAGAGAATAATGGTTGTTCTATTTATATGAGTAATATCTTTTATGGTCATGCACCCTTGATGAGTGGTCTATTTTTACTAAATCTTGATAGTAGTGATACACATGTTCATAGTATTGAAGACAAAAGATATAAGTTTAATAATGATAGTGCAACTTATTTGTGGCACTGCCGTTTAGGTCATATTGGTGTAAAGCGCATGAAGAAACTCCATGATGTGGGCTTTTGGAATCACTTGATGCTTGCGAACCATGCCTCATGGGCAATATGACTAAGACTCTGTTCTCTGGAACAATTGAGCGAGCAACAGACTTGTTGGAAATAACACATACTGATGTATGCGGTCCGATGAGTGTTGATGCTCGCGGCGGGTATCGTTATTTTCTTACCTTCACAGATGATTTGAGCAGATATGGGTATATATACTTGATGAGACATAAGTCTGAAACATTTGAAAAGTTCAAAGAATTTCAGAGTGAAGTGGAAAATCATCGTAACAAGAAAATTAAGTTTCTACGATCTGATCATGGAGGTGAATATTTGAGTTATGAGTTTGGTCTTCATTTGAAACAATGCAGAATAGTTTCGCAACTCACGCCACCTCGAACACCACAA
>NW_021186083.1:6138-7630 GCF_002162155.2 Triticum dicoccoides
GTAATGGTGTGTCCGAACATCGTAACCGCACTTTATTAGATATGGTGCGATCTATGATGTCTCTTACTGATTTACCGCTATTGTTTTAGGGTTATGCTTTAGAGACAGCTGCATTTACGTTAAATAGGGCACATCGAAATCCGTTGAGACGGCACCTTATGAACTGTGGTTTGGCAAGAAACCCAAGTTGTCATTTCTTAAACTTTGGGCTGCGATGCTTATGTGAAAAAGCTTCAACTTGATAAGCTCAAACCCAAATCGGAGAAATATGTCTTCATAGGATTCCCAAAGGAGATTGTTGGGTACACCTTCTACCACAGATCCGAAGGCAAGATATTCGTTGCTAAGAATGGATCCTTTCTAGAGAAGGAGTTTTTCTCGAAATAAGTGAGTGGGAGGAAAGTAGAACTTGATGAGGTAACTGTACCTGCTCCCTTATTGGAAAGTAGTTCATCACAGAAATCAGTTCCAGTGATTCCTACACCAGTAAATGAGGATGCTAATGATGATGATCATGAAACTTCTGATCAAGTTACTACCGAACCTCGTAGGTCAACCAGAGTAAGATCCGCACCAGAGTGGTACGGTAATCCAGTTCTGGAGGTCATGTTACTTGACCATGACGAACCTACGAACTATGAGGAAGTGATGATGAGCCCAGATTCTGCAAAATGGCTTGAGGCCATGAAATCTTAGATGGGATCCATGTATGAGAACAAAGTATGGACTTTGGTTGACTTGCCCGATGATCGGCAAGCCATAGAGAATAAATGGATCTTCAAGAAGAAGACTGACGCTGATGGTAATGTTACTGTCTACAAAGCTCGACTTGTTGCGAAAGGTTTTCGACAAGTTCAAGGAGTTGACTATGATGAGACCTTCTTACCCCGTAGCGATGCTTAAGTCCGCCAGAATCATGTTAGCAATTGCCGCATTTTATGATTATGAAATTTGGCAAATGGATGTCAAAACTGCATTCCTTAATGGATACTTAAAGAAGAGTTGTATATGATGCAACCAGAAGGTTTTGTCAATCCAAAAGGTACTAACAAAGTGTGCAAGCTCCAGCGATCCATTTATGGACTGGTGCAAGCCTCTCGGAGTTGGAATATATGCTTTGATAGTGTGATCAAAGCATATGGTTTTATACAGACTTTTGGAGAAGCCTGTATTTACAAGAAAGTGAGTGGGAGCTCTGTAGCATTTCTGATATTATATGTGGATGACATATTGCTGATCGGAAATGATATTGAATTTCTGAATAACATAAAAGGATATTTGAATATGAATTTTTCAATGAAAGACCTTGGTGAAGCTGCTTATATATTGGGCATCAAGATCTATAGAGATAGATCAAGATGCTTAATTGGAATTTCACAAAGCACATACCTTGATAAAGTTTTGAAGAAGTTCAAAATGGATCAAGCAAAGAAAGGGTTCTTGCCTGTGTTACATGATGTGAAGTTGAGTCAGACTCAATGGCTGACCACTC
>NW_021186083.1:8951-9891 GCF_002162155.2 Triticum dicoccoides
GGGATCACATCATTAGAGAATGATGTGATTGACTTGACCCATCCGTTAGCTTAGCACTTTGATCGTTTAGTTTACTACTATTTCTTTCTCCATAACTTATACATGTTCCTATGACTATGACATTATGCAACTCCCGATACCGGAGGAACACTTAGTGTGCTATCAAACATCACAACATAACTGGGTGACTATAAAGGTGCTCTACAGGTGTCTCCGATGGTGTTTGTTGAGGTGGCATAGATCGAGATTAGGATTTGTCACTCTGTGTATCGGAGAGGTATCTCTGGGCCCTCTCGGTAATGCACATCACTATAAGCCTTGCAAGCAATATGACTAATGAGTTAGTTATGGGATGTTGCATTACGAAACAAGTAAAGAAACTTGCCGGTAACGAGATTGAACTAGGTATTGAGATACCGACGATCGAATCTTGGGCAAGTAACATAGCGATGACAAAGGGAACAACATATGTTGTTATGCGGTTTGACCGATAAAGATATTCGTAGAATATGTAGGAACCAATATGAGCATCCAGGTTCCGCTATTGGTTATTGACCCGAGATGAGTCTCGGTCATGTCTACATAGTTCTCGAACCCGTAGGGTGCGCACGCTTAACGTTCGGTGACGACCAATATTATGAGTTTATGTGTTTTGATGCACCGAAGGTAGTTCGGAGTCCCATATATGATCACGGACATGACGAGGAGTCTTGAAATGGTCGAGACATAAAGATCGATATATTGGAAGGCTATGTTTGGACATCGGAATGGTTCCGGGTGAGTTCGGGCATTTACCGGAGTGCCGGGGGGTTACCGGAACCCCCCGGGGAGTGTATGGGCCTTATTGGGCCTTAGTGGGAGAGATGAGGAGGCGGCCAAGGTGGAGGGCGCACCCCCAAGCCCAATCCGAATTGGGTGGGGGGCCGGCCCCCCTTCCCCC
>NW_021186083.1:10028-11657 GCF_002162155.2 Triticum dicoccoides
CTCTCCCCCCTTCCTTTCTCTCCTACTCCAACAAGGGAAAGGGGAATCCTACTCCCACCGGGATTAGGACTCCACCCTTAGGCTCGCCATGAGAGGGTCGGCCCTCCCCCTCCTCCACTCCTTTATATATGGGGGAAGGGGGCACCCCATATACACACAAGTTGATAGTTGTCTTAGCCGTGTGCGGTGCCCCCCTCCACAGATTTCCACCTCGGTCATATCGTTGTAGTGCTTAGGCGAAGCCCTGCGGCGGTAACTTCATCATCACCGTCATCATGCCATCGTGCTGACGAAACTCTCCCTCGGCCTCAACTGGATCTAGAGTTCATGGGATGTCACTGAGCTGAAGTGTGTAGATCGCAGAGGTGTCGTACCTTCAGTGCTAGGATCGGTCAGATTATGAAGATGTACGACTACATCAACCACGTTGTCATAACGCTTCCGCTTACAGTCTATGAGGGTACATGGACAACACTCTCCCCTCTCGTTGCTATGCATCACCTAGATGGATCTTGCATGTGCGTAGGATTTTTTTTTTCAAATTACTGCGTTCCCCAACAGCTAAGAGGTTGGTTGTATATGACATGGCAACTTCTTATAGCCGACCGTTGGCTGTATTATTAACCATGATCTTAGTGAGGTAGCTAGCTAGTATATCATAGACTAGCTAGTATCATACTCCCTCCTTTCTGGTTTATAGGCTCAATTCAAAAATCTCACCAACCAAGGTAGATGGTGAGTGGTGGAATACTTTTTGTAGTTTTCAAAAACACCCAATTAATGCTTTTGTTTTCCTCAAAAAATTATGTTTACCAATGTATTAATTGCGATACATGCATGCATAAAGTACATGCATTAGTCAATTTCTCTTAATATATACTTGCATGCAATGATTTAATGCACCTTGGAATCTGAACATGTGATGGGGAACAACCAAATTAAGCCTTATAAATGGAAAAGCTAAAATTTTGAGATAAGCCTATAAACCGGAAAGGATGGAGTATATATGCATGATACTAGTAGGTAATACCTCCGTAATGCGTGCATGCATAGTTTCATAAGTTATTATCTTTGGTTGCCTTATTAATTGCCATGCATGACACAAAGTAGTACAACATTTAATATGATACGGTATCATGATATGATACCACACCCTCTCTTTCCCCATTTAACTGTGTGCCACATCATCCAAAAAGTCTAGTTGGCATGCATGATACTGCTTGATACTGCCATATTACGACCAGCCTTAGGGTGGCCATAGTGGGGGTATCATAGCCGGTATCATGCACTCGGGAATAACAAATATGATGATGTGGCAAAGAAGCAGTAACATAGGTAGATACCGTAACATATATATATATATAATAAATGCTATACTACTTTGTATCATGCATGGCCACAAATATGGTTATCTGTGATATATACTACTCTATGATACTATATATGCACTATGAAGGTACGTACATAGTATCATACACTAGCTAGTATCATATGCATGATACTTTATATAGTATATGATACTCTACACTATATAAGGCTGGCCATAGTGGTGGTATATATCATAGCCGGCGATGTCATGCACTCGGAAATAGCAAGTATGCTGATGTGGCAAAGAATTAAATATATATA
>NW_021186084.1:0-1210 GCF_002162155.2 Triticum dicoccoides
CTTTTCCCTTCTTGTGTTTAATGACATAAGGGAAAGTCTCAATGAATTCAACCCATTTAGCATGTCTACGATTCAGTTTAGCTTGACTTTTAATATGTTTCAAAGATTCATGATCAGAATGTATAACAAATTCTTTGGGCCATAAATAATGTTGCCATGTTTCTAAAGTCCGAACAAGAGCATATAATTCTTTATCATAAGTAGAATAATTCAGACTAGGCCCACTCAATTTTTCAGAAAAGTATGCAACAGGTTTGCCATCTTGTAATAACACACCTCCTAATCCAATTCCACTAGCATCACATTCAAGCTCAAAAGTCTTATTAAAATCAGGAAGTTGGAGTAAAGGAGCATGTGTCAACTTATCTTTCAATACCGTGAAGGCTTCTTCCTGTGCTGTACCCCATACAAAAGGCACATCCTTCTTTGTAAGCTCGTTGAGAGGTGCAGCAATGGTGCTGAAATCTCTCACAAAACGCCTATAGAATCCAGCGAGGCCAAGAAAACTCCTCACTTGTGTGACCGTTTTGGGCTGCGGCCAACTCTCAATAGCTTCAATCTTGGCTTTGTCAACTTCAATTCCCTGTGGAGTAACAACATAGCCAAGAAAAGATACTCGGTCGGTGCAAAAGGTGCACTTCCCAAGGTTACCAAACAAACGTGCATCACGTAGAGCAATAAAAACAGCACGTAAATGTTCCAAATGTTCTTCCAAAGATCTGCTATAAATCAGTATATCATCAAAATAGACTACCACAAATCGTCCAATGAAACCACGTAAAACTTCGTTCATTAGTCTCATGAAAGTACTAGGCGCATTAGTTAACCCAAAAGGCATGACTAACCACTCATATAATCCAAACTTAGTTTTAAATGCAGTTTTCCATTCATCTCCCAATTTCATACGAATTTGATGGTATCCACTACGCAAATCAACTTTGGAGAATATTGTAGAGCCACTCAATTCATCAAGCATATCATCTAGCCTAGGAATAGGATGACGATAACGAATAGTAATATTATTAATGCCTCTACAATCAACACACATACGTGATGTACCATCCTTTTTCGGCACTAGAATAATAGGAACAGCACAAGGACTAAGGGATTCGCGTATATAACCTTTGTCGAGAAGCTCTTGTACTTGACGCATAATCTCCTTCGTCTCCTCTGGATTGGTACGGTATGGTGCACGGTTTGGCAGTGAAGC
>NW_021186085.1:0-1130 GCF_002162155.2 Triticum dicoccoides
CAGCAAGCCAGCTTTGACTCGGTGGCTATCCTAACTACGACTGCAAGTAACTCTTTTGAGGTGGCGCACACGAGTCCACATATTCACCATATCAATACACCACTATGGATCCGCTCCCGTCTCCCTACGAGAACGCCATCCATAGCACTCACGCTTATCTTGCGTATTTTAGAGTATCCACTTTCACTTGTCTATGAACTATGCAAGGGGTCCAAGTTTCCATATCCGAGGAATCCGGCTATTCGAATAGATGATGTTAACCCTGCAGGGGTGTACTTCTTCACACACGCTTTCGCCACTTATCGCCCTGTACACGTCATGTACCTCGGCAACCTTCAAGCGGAAGCCGGGCGAGGGAGTCGGCCACGACCTGACTAACCGAACAAGTCTCTAGTCCAGGTTTATCGCCTATTCAGGTTCCATCCGCAAGGAGATCCGGCCGGGGTGTCGCTTACGACCCCAAACGATGTGTGCAGGGTTCCCAAGCCCACCAACCGGGTGCCACTTGGTACACCGTGCCACTGTGCCTAGTCTGTCCCAAGCCCACCTGTACCGGGTGCCACTTGGTAGACTACTAACACTACCTACAAACACCAGAAACTAGTTGCAACTCCTGGACAGAGATCAAGTTGATTAATAAGTCGAGAGAGCTTGGAGCGCCCGGAGCCCAATGTGTGGTAGTAACTGGTCATGGATCACAAACACAGAACTCAGTTCCTGAGGACGGCTGCAATGAGACAACCCACCATGTACTCCTACATGGCCTCTCACCGCTACCTTTACCAAATCGTGTTCACACACTTAGCTCACACACAGTAGGACATGTTCACATGCCTCTGATTCATCCCCGATGAATCAGACCTGACTCAACTCTAAGCAATAGCAGGCATGACAAACAAACATGAATGAGTAGGCACAACAGGGCTCAAACAACTCCTACTCATGCTAGTGGGTTTCATCTATTTACTGTGGAATGACAGGTCATGCAAAGGATAAAGGGGTTCAGCTACCGCAGCAAGTAACAAATATGTCGTTGTTGTCCTAATGCAGTAAAAGAGAGCAGGAGCGAGAGAGTGGGATTTTATCGGAATGAACAAGGGGGTTTTGCTTGCCTGGCACTTCTGAAGATA
>NW_021186086.1:0-1406 GCF_002162155.2 Triticum dicoccoides
AACAAGGTATCGGTATACCGACGATCGAATCTCGGGCAAGTACCATACCGCTAGACAAAGGGAATTGTATACGGGATTGATTGAGTCCTTGACATCGTGGTTCATCCGATGAGATCATCGTGGAACATGTGGGAGCCAACATGGGTATCCAGATCCCGCTGTTGGTTATTGACCGGAGAACATCTCGGTCATGTCTGCATGTCTCCCGAACCCGTAGGGTCTACACACTTAAGGTTCGATGACGCTAGGGTTATAAAGGAAGCTTGTATGTGGTTACCGAATGTTGTTCGGAGTCCCGGATGAGATCCCGGACGTCACGAGGAGTTCCGGAATGGTCCGGAGGTAAAGATTTATATATAGGAAGTCCTGTTTCGGCCATCGGGACAAGTTTGGGGGTCATCGGTATTGTACCGGGACCACCGGAAGGGTCCCGGGGGCCCACCGGGTGGGGCCACCTGCCCCGGGGGCCACATGGGCTGTAGGGGGTGCGCCTTGGCCTACATGGGCCAAGGGCACCAGCCCCTAGAGGCCCATGCGCCAAGATATAGGAAAAAGGGGAGAGTCCTAAAGGGGGAAGGCACCTCCGAGGTGCCTTGGGGAGGATGGACTCCTCCCCCCCTCTTAGCCGCACCCCTTCCTTGGAGGAGGGGGCAAGGCTGCGCCTCCCCTCTCTCCCCTGCCCCTATATATAGTGGAGGGGAGGGAGGGCATCTAGACCTGAGCCCTTGGCGCCTCCCTCCCTCCCGTGACACCTCCTCCTCTCCCGTAGGTGCTTGGCGAAGCCCTGCAGGATTGCCACGCTCCTCCATCACCACCACGCCGTTGTGCTGCTGCTGGATGGAGTCTTCCTCAACCTCTCCCTCTCTCCTTGCTGGATCAAGGCGTGGGAGACATCGTCGAGCTGTACGTGTGTTGAACGCGGAGGTGCCGTCCGTTCGGCACTAGGATCATCAGTGATCTGAATCATGACGAGTACGACTCCATCAACCCCGTTCACTTGAACGCTTCCGCTTAGCGATCTACAAGGGTATGTAGATGCACTCTCCTTTCTACTCGTTGCTGGTCTCTCCATAGATAGATCTTGGTGATACGTAGGAAAATTTTTGAATTTCTGCTACGTTCCCCAACAGTGGCATCATGAGCTAGGTCTATTGCGTAGATTCTTTGCACGAGTAGAACACAAAGTAGTTGTGGGCGTCGATATTGTTCAATATGCTTGCCGTTACTAGTCTTATCTTGATTCGGCGGCATCGTGGGATGAAGCGGCCCGGACCAACCTTACACGTACGCTTACGTGAGACCGGTTCCACCGACAAACATGCACTAGTTGCATAAGGTGGCTGGCGGGTGTCTGTCTCTCCCACTTTAGTCGGATCGGATTCGATGAAAAGGGTCCTTATGAAGGG
>NW_021186087.1:0-1582 GCF_002162155.2 Triticum dicoccoides
ATGTATGGGGTCATGCTAGAGATTCCTTTGGAAGAAAAAATATTATGTCAGTTTCATTGATGATTATAGCAAGTTTACTTGGATTTACTTGTTAAAACACAAATCTAAAGTTTTTCTGTGTTTCAAGAATTCCAAAAACTTGTTGAAAGACATTTTAACAGGAAAATTCTAGCAGTCCAGAGTGACCGGGGAGGGGAGTATGAGAAGCTCAACTCTTTCTTCTTTAGCATAGGCATTGAACATCATGTCTCTTGTCCTCATGCTCACTAGCAAAACGGCTCTACCGAGAGAAAACATCGCCACATTGTTGAAGTTGGCCTTTCCCTACTTGCACATGCCTCCATGCCTCTCAAATATTGGAATGAAGCATTCATTGAAACAACTTATCTTATCAATCGCCTTCCTAGTAAGGTCATTGGAAATTCTACTCCATTAGAGCGATTATATAATCAAACGCATGATTACAATTCTCTTAAAAAATTGGGTGTGCTTGCTACCCAAATTTACGTCCACATAATCGCCACAAGCTCGAGTTTCGATCTACCGAATGTGTTTTTCATGGCTATAGTAATCTTCACAAAGGGTACAAATGCTTAGAGATTGCAACTGGCCGTATCTATATCTCTCAAGACGTTGTCTTTGATGAAACTCTTTTTCCGTTTGCCAAACTTCACCCAAATGCGGGAGCTCTCCTCCGTGCTGAAATAGCACTTCTTCCAGATCACAGGGGTGAATTATATCAAGCTGATCCTGTGAAGAATTCCATAGAAAATTTGGATTCTAGAGATATTTGCGCAGATTCAGTTCAGGATTTTATGTGTGCAGAAAAAGACAGAAGAGGCGCCGGATCCCATATAGATTCAGGTGGCAGCGGTGTTCGATCCGAGGCAGATCCCCGCGCCAGCTCGGCTGTCTCCATCGACGCGCGACCCGAGGGCGATCACGGTCGCCCGCAAGCAGCCAATCGCGCTCGGGTGGCCGACCGGCCCGACCGTGTGGAGCCCACCGGTTCAGAGGCACTGGTGGCCGTCAGCCCTCGCGCAGCGGGGCCCGCCACTGAGCCCATCTCTCCAGGCGCGGACGGGGGCAAATCACCGCGCGCCACCAGCTCATGGGCTGACCCAGGAGCCAACAGCGGGACGCTTGGCGCGTCTGGGTCGCCATCCTCCTTAGATTGAGAGCTGGATCGGGAACCTGCAGCTGTCTCAGCTGCAACTGATCCTGCAGGATCTTCTGTGGCGCAACCAACAGCTACTGCTACATCGGGATCTTCTGTGCAAACCTCGCCAGTAGCTCCTCGTCGTCATACTCGATCTCAGTCAGGTATTATCAAGGAAAAGGAATATACCAATGGCACTATAAGGTACGACAGGGTCAAACGAGCTTTTCTTAGTAGTTGTGGTGAACCAACTCATTTGCACGATGCTCTTAATCATAAAGAGTGGAAGGAGGCTATGGATAGCTAATACAATGCACTCATGAAAAACAAAACTTGGCATTTAGTACCACCAAGGAAGGGAAATAATGTTATAGATTGTAAATGGGTATACAAGATCAAGAGAAAATATGATGGAAGTATAGA
>NW_021186088.1:0-4708 GCF_002162155.2 Triticum dicoccoides
AACAAAATGAATATCCAACTCAATATGCTTGGTCCGTCGATGATGCACTGGGTTAGCGGAGAGGTAGACCCCCGAGACGTTGTCGCAGTAGACCATCGTGGCACGGTCAACAGGGCAAGAGAGCTCTTGAAGCAGCTGGCGAAGCCACGAACACTCGGCGACCGCGTTGGCCACCGCACGATACTCAGCCTCAGCACTGGAATGAGAGACCGCAGGCTGCCGCTTGGACGACCACGAGATAAGTAAGGGTCCAAGTAGACACAATAGCCCGAAGTGGAGCGACGAGTGTTAGGGCAGCCCGTCCAGTCTGCATCGGAGAGGCGGTGAGGACGGTGTGGGCGGAGGAGTGAAGCGTGACCCCAAGATCCATAGTGCCACAGATATAGCAGAGAATCTGCCTGACGACAGCCCAGTGAACGTCTCGAGGAGCATGCATATGAAGGCACACCTGCTGCACAGCATACTGGATCTCCGGTCGAGTCAGAGTGAGATACTGGAGAGCACCAACGATAGACCGATAGAAAGCAGCATCCGAAGCAGGAGAATCATTCATGGCAGAAAGCTTGGCCTTCGTATCAACAAGCGTAGTGGCGGGCTTGCAGTTAAGCATGCCGGCGCGCTCCAGGAGCTCGTGAGCGTACTTCCGCTGATGAAGGAAGAAGCCATCCGGACGAAGCACCACCTCGACACCGAGGAAGTAGTGCAAAGGACCCAAGTCCTTGATGGCAAACTCAGCGCGAAGATGAGCCGTGACCTGACTGAGGAGACCAGCCGTACATGCCGTCAGGATGATGTCGTCGACATAGAGCAGCAAGTAGGCCATGTCAGAGCCCTGATGGTAGACGAAGAGCGAGGCGTCCGAGCGGGTAGAGTGGAACCCAAGCTGGTGGAGAAACGTCATTATGCGCTGGTACCAAGCGCGCGGAGCCTGCTTGAGTCCGTACAAGGACCGCGAAAGCATGCACACGTGGTCGGGAAGCGCCGGGTCAACAAACCCGGTGGGCTGCTGGCAGAAGACCTGCTCGTCAAGGTGACCATGAGGAAGGCATTGGAGACGTCCATCTGGTGCACCGGCCAAGCGTACGTGGAGAACCGTGTCGGTGTCAAAACCGGCGGATCTCGGGTACAGGGTCCCGAACTGTGCGTCTAAGGCTAATGGTAATAGGAGACGGGGGACACAATGTTTACCCAGGTTCGGTCCCTCTCTATGGAGGTAATGCCGTACTTCCTGCTTGATTGATCTTGATGATATGAGTATTACAAGAGTTGACCTACCACGAGATCGTAGAGGCTAAACCCTAGAAGCTAGCCTATGGTTATGATTGTTGTATCTTGATCTATCGACTAGCCTGGCCCTGGTTTATATAACGCACCAGAGGCCTAGGATAACAAGAGTCCTAGCCGAATACGCCGGTGGGGGAGGAGTCCTTGTCTTGATCACCAAGTCTTGTGGAATCTTCCTTGTATGCGGCAGCTGTCCGAATTGGCCCAGGAGTATACATCCATGGGGGTCCTCGGTCCAATCCAACTGATCGGGAGACGATGTGGTGAATACCCCCTGGTCCAGGACACCGTCAGTAGCCCCCTGAACCGGTCTTCAAGTTGGGGACGCTCCTCGATTCTTCCGAACTGTTCTTCATCTTCGATCGTCGGTCTTGAAAACTGGTTCAACAAATCTTCTCATCTTCGATCTTGAGGATCACCGAAGTGCATCCGAAGAGTTTACATGTCGGGTATCTGAGGAGCCCCTTTAAGTTTCCGGCCTTTATAAATGCCTTGTTGTTTTTATGCCACACCTTGGGTTTGAAGTTGTTCCCGGACGACAGTGTCCTCTTGCGTCCGAGCTCCAATGCCGGACTGTATTCGAGGTATCTTTTGCAGCCTAGCACCAACGTCGGGTTGTATCCGAGCTCCAACACCAGACAGTATCTGAGCTCCAACGCCGGATTGTATCTGAGGTGTCATAGATCACCTTGGTTCTAAAAAGTTGAAGGAGTTTAGCCGTGCTTAATGCCGGAAATGCCCTCTATGGAGAGAGCCACTTGAGCCCGAGCTTTATGCCGGACTGCTTCCAAGGTGGTGCACCACCTCGACCGCGGGCTGATTTTTTGTGAATATTTTTAACTGGTGCAATTTATTCTCTGCCGAGGTATACAGCCAGTATATGTATATCCAGTAGCCCTCAAGGTGTGTATCATTCTAAAACCCGAGATGCACCTGAAGGAAAACATGAAACTGTTGTTCCTAGTAGCCCCTGAGACTCATGTTGATGCGCGAAATCGGCCCGAGGATCAACTCCTAGCTCGGCAGCATACATAGGAATAAAAATGCAGTGCAATATATTAGAGATAATAGTGATCAGTGAAAGGGCCCTTAAGAGAGGGTATTGAGAAGTTGCCACAATATATTAGCTTGATGCCAGATAGGTCCATATGGTACCTATTGTTGTCCGAAGACGCGTTTGCCCATAGTTCGGTAATGTTGAATACTGAGCACTTTGAATTCTCTGCATTTAATAAGCAATGCAGTATCCCCCGAGACACTGGTCGGGTGGCAACACCAGATCAGGGGACCGATGTGCCCCTTTAATATTATAAATGATAAGCACAAAGCCCAGTGGCCCCAAGCCTTAATGTGGGCACAGGTGGCCGAATTAAGGATCGATCTCCGAAGTAAAATAACAAATTATGTGTAATGATTCTATGTATCCAAGTACTCGACATCATTAATGCTCGGATCCGCATTGTACAAAACTTTGTTGACCGACTATCGGCTTCAATCTCTTCGACCAGCAGCCGAGGAGTGTTTGTCCTACTTTACAAAGCCTTTATGAGGTCAAAGATTTACGGCAAACAAGGCAATCCGGCCATACGGTTTTATAAACAAAGCTACGCGGAGAGATATGTTATATTACTTTTTAACGTAAGAAATATCTTCCAAAGAAAATAGTCCCGCTATCGGTTCCTTTTTTTGGGTTGTCATGCTAAGCATGATCATGAAACCTCAGCTCCGATCAATATGGGAGCAAAATATTGAGGATTTAGTTCAGGGAATGTTCCCGAACTCTATGGTATTAATGAACCAAAATTTTCATTTCCGTCGTTGCCGATCAATGTGATTCTTTAAGATGCTAGCTTTCGGCTTTACCCAGTCTGAGGTACTAATTCGGATGACCCGGTAGTAACAATCACAAAGGTGCTCCCTTTACCGCCTAGCCAAACAATCGGGAACGTAGGGGTAAGCACATGAGCCAGGCAACCCAGCTTGGCCAAAATCTGAAGTCAAATTGATGCATATTTATGGCTTTATAACGATGATTACGGAAGGTGGCCCTTGTATACTAAATACAAATGCCGACGATATGTTTATTTTGACTCCATTAGCAATTAATGGCGGTGAGGACCGACTTAGCCAGGGCAACCCAGACATGCTTGTTAGGCTTGTACAATGCTAGATGCTTAGAGAGGTGCTTAAAAGAATAAATCGGGTTTTTTTGAAGCATTGGTGCCTATTTCTACAGGAGAGACGCCTAGTTAAGCATCTACCCTGTACAAATAAGCACCGGCGCTTAAGGAAAGCCTGGTTTATTTCTCAAAGCACCTCTCGTAAGCACCTTGCATTGTACAAGGCCTTAAGGTGCTTGCCAATCCAACCAGGCAACCTGCCAGCGGCCTTGCGATGAGGGGTTGGAAATCAATCTTGCGCAGGCGCCGAAAGTGAAGCAGGAGACCCAAAAATCGTCCATGGAAGGATGCAATATTGGGCCGTAAGGTTGATAGGATCTCCGTGAGATCGAAGTTGCCGCAATGCATAGGACACTACAGAAAATTTATCCAACTTGGGCACTACTGTGACTCCAAAAAATCTGAAAAAATAGCACACTGCAAAAATATATATTAGTCAGTTATGTGTAAATATTTTAGCAATTGATCATGTTCCACTACATCATGAAATTAGACACTAGACGCAAGGTTCATGTTTCTGCAGAGAACCTAATAAACAAGAAATTTGGAACATCCAAAGGTTTAACTTAGCACTTTATTGAAAGAAAAGATACAAAACATGATTACTAGACTAGAATTAATCATGTAGACACCCAAAAACTGTAAGAATAAATATTGGGTTGTCTCCTAACAAGCGCTTTTATTTAATGCCTTTTAGCTAGGCATGATGATTTTAATAGTGTTCACATAAAAATAGGAATTGAAACATAAAGATACCACCATGAATCATATATCAAACACATTTAAGCCTAACCCACTTCCTATGCATAGGAATATTGTAAGAAAACAATTCACTGAAGTATAAAGTAACTACCATAGGAAGGCAAATCAAGTGTAACTTCAAAACTGTCAACATAAAGAGAGGAAACTTGATGTTGTTAAAATATATATAAGCATATCTTCCTTTCTCATAATATTTTTCAGTGGCATCGTGAACAAATTCAACAATATAATTATCACATAAAGCATTCTTTTCATGACTGACATGCATAACTTTTTTATTACTCTCCACATAAGCAAATTTATTCTCATCAATAGTTGCGGGAGCAAATTCAATAGAGTAACTATCATGTCATACTTGTTTGACATAACCAAATTGAACATTAAAATCATGATGACAAGTTTCATAGTTATCATTACTCTTTTTAATATACATGTCATCACAATAATCATCCTATATAACAAGTTTTTTCTTATAATAATCA
>NW_021186089.1:0-927 GCF_002162155.2 Triticum dicoccoides
ATCACCAGATATCGCCTATTCTACTCTATACTGCTTGCATTAGAGTAGTGTAGCATGTTACTGCTTTCCGTTGATCCTATTCTGATGCATAGCCTGACATTGTTGCTACACCTGTTGATACCTTACCTGCAATCCTAAATGCTTAGTATAGGATGCTAGTTTATCATCATTGGCCCTACATTCTTGTCAGTCTGCCTTGCTATACTATTGGGCCGTGATCACTCGGGAGGTGATCACGGGTATATACTATACATACATACTATACAGCTGGTGACTAAAGTCGGGTCAGCTCGAAGAGTACCCGCGAGTGATTCACGGATTGGGGGCTGAAAGGACCTTTGTCCCGACGGCCCTCTGTGTGGATCTTTGTGGCGGAGCGACAGGGCAGGTTGAGACCGCCTAGGAGAGAGGTGGGCCTGGCCCTGTTCGGCGTTCGCGGACATTTAACGCGCTTAACGAGATCTTGGTATTTGATCTGAGTTGGCTACGAGCCTATACGCACTAACCATCTACGTGGGAGTAGTTATGGGTATCCCGACGTCGTGGTATCAGCCGAAGCACTTCAGACGTCAGCGACGGAGCGGCGCGCGCCGGATTGGAACGTAAGCCTGCTCTTGTATTAAGGGGGCTAGTTCTGCTTCCGGCCGCCCTCGCAACGTGCAGGTGTGCTATGGGCGATGGGCCCAGACCCCTGTGCGCTTAGGTTTAGACCGGCGTGCTGGCCTCTCTGTTTTGCCTAGGTGGGGCTGCGACGTGTTGATCTTCCGCGGCCGGGCATGACCCAGGAAAGTGTGTCCGGCCAAATGGGATCAAGCGTGTTGGGTAAGTTGGTGCACCCCTGCAGGGAAGTTAATCTATTCGAATAGCCGTGATCTTCGGTAACAGGACGACTTGGAGTTGTACCTTGACCTTATGACAACTAGAACC
>NW_021186090.1:0-1091 GCF_002162155.2 Triticum dicoccoides
GCAAGCCTACAATGAGGCTGAGAAGCGCAAGGCCCTTGGGCGTCCTGGCATCGACCCCAGGATGGCTGCCAAGAAGCAGAAGACACCTGCTATCGCTGAACCTGAAGCACCACGGCAGGAGGCAGATCCCCTTGTCTTCCCAACTCGCATGACTGGCCCGAAGCCAAAGGCCAGGTAAACTGCTTCAGAACTGAAGAAGACCAGGACTGCTGAGGCTGAAGCAAGGAAGAGAAAACATCCTGAAGCCTCTGCTACTGCCCCCGCCAAGAAGAAAAGAAAGACCAAGAAGGAACGGGCTGCTCCCATAGAGCCCTTGATTGTTGAACCCATTTCCATGGTTCACCCCGACGCCGATCCACAAGAACGTCACCTGACTGTCCATGAGCCTGCTTTCACAGAGGCTCATGAAGCTGAAGACTTTCCAGCAGCTGATCCCATCACTACTGAAGACATTGGTCATCATGACCATGTTGAAGATGATGCAGCCCATCCTCAGCTAGAACACCAACAGGTATCATCGCATGTGCTAACGCACAACGAACTCATCAGCATTGGTCGTCCACTGACGCCAATTGCACAGGATGCTTCATGGGCGGATCGCCCACAAGAGAATGAAGACCTTGAGGCCTAGCCAACATCAACTCCACAAGCGTCACCCGCATTGCGCAGGCTTCGCCAAGGTCCAAGGCCTCAAGTCTCTGCTGAAGACAATCCGGCTGCATCAGCCGCGGAAGAAGAAGTCCCACAAGTTGCCACTCCCCTGTCCCACCAAGAACCAGTTCTCGAGGAGAACGTGATCGTGACCGATCCTCCTGCTCGTCAAGTGGAGGTTGAACATCTTGAGGCTGCCACCACCAACACCACTGAAGCCACTGACGCTGTCATGGCTAAAGCTAATGTGGAGCCCTCACCAACAAAAGCACCAGAAGTCAGCAAAGCCACTGATCCCGCCACTTCTGTTTCTGAGTCTGCTGCCAGTCCCCAGTTCGACTATCATGTTGAGCACAGGCCTCAGGTACAGAAGCCAATCCCAATATTGCCAAGGTTCCCAGGTCCTGCATCAGCACCTGGCTCCTTCAATATCAATGGCT
>NW_021186091.1:0-1822 GCF_002162155.2 Triticum dicoccoides
GATGTCGCCGTCGTGGCCACGGTCGCCGTAGCGCCCAACCGAGCTCGCCATCGTGCTCCACACATCACCAGGAGCACGTAGAACGCACCAACGCCTCCCCAAACCCCCTGCAACACTGATCCCGACCGCACCCGAACTCCGGCCACCGCAGCCGAGCTCGCCGCCGTCAACTCCGGCCACCCCGAGCCCAACCACCACCACCAATAGACGCGGCTCAGCCTCAGCAACACGTAGATGCCTTCCGCCGTCCATTTGGTCGCCGGAATGGCAAAAAGCACTCTCGCCGCCGTCTCGGATCTCGCCGGCGTCATGTCGCCGGTGGGGTTTGACTTGACCGACCTGGGGTTTGACCCCCCAGGGTCACTGACGCGTGGGCCCTGTCGGCCAGGTGGTTAGGTTAGCGCTAACTACTGTTAGTCAACCCCCCCTGACACTGACAGTGGGCCCCAGCGCCACTAATTAGTAATTAGGATTAATTTAAATCTGTTTAACCCCCCCTGTCACTGACGTGTGGCCCCCACACGTCAGGTTTGACTTCAACCAGCCACAGTTGACCACTGACGTCATGCTGACGTCATGCTGACGCAGTAATTATATTTCTGGATTTAAATTAAATCAGGAAATTCCAGAATATTATTTAAACTTCAAAAATTCATAACTTTTATTCTGTAATTCCAAATTGGACAAATTATATATGAAAAATGATCAGAAAAATCCAATCTATCCATCTGTACTATTTTCATGCATGATCAAACAAGTTAAATTGATGTTTTAATCAGAACAAGGAAAAGCACTTTAAAAGGCCATATTTGAATTTGAAATTTGAATCTTTGATTCAAATTTGCTCAAACCCTTCTGGTTTTAGTTGCATTAGCCCAACACACTCATATTGCCATGTTTCATGCATGCATCATATTGTTGCATATTGTTTGGTAATGTTGTGTACCGGTGCTCTCTGCGGCAGGTTCCGTCCCCGAAGAGTACCGTGATTACCCTAACGAAGAACCGTATCCGTGCAACGAACCATCAGGCAAGCAACCAACCATTTGATCATATCGATACAATCCCATGTTCTCGCTCCTGCTCTCTTTTACTGCATTAAGACAACGCGATTCAAACTGCTGTGTGCTACGGTAGTTGAACCCATTTCCTCTGCATGACCTGTCATTGCCACAGTAACTAGATGAAACCCACTAGCATGTGTAGGAGTTGATTGAGCCATATGTATGTGTTGTTCCTACCTTGCTATGCCTGCTATGCTTAGAGTCGGGTCAGGTCTGGTTCATCTGGGTGATGGGCTAGAGTGAAATGATTATGTCGGTAATGAGAGTGGTGTGGTGAACACTATTTGGTAAAGGTATCGATGAGAGGCCATGTAGGAGTACATGGTGGGTTGTTTCATTGAAGCCGACCTTAAGCACTGAGATCTGTATGTGTGATTTAAGAATCAGCTACTACCATGCATTGGGCCCGAAACCAATGGACCCTCTCGACTTCTTATTCACCCTAGTTCTCCGTCCAGGAGTTGCAAGTAGTTTCTGGTGTTTGTAGCCTACTGGAGGCCGTGGACAGCGCTGACCGTAGGGGTGGGCTGTGATGCGGTAGGTACGTGGCCGGGTGTACCGAATACCCGTTAGGTATCTCGGGAACCCTGTTCACATCGTTCGGGGCCGTATGGGAAACCTCGGCCGGACTCCCTGCGGATGGAACCTGAATAGGCGATAAACCTGGACTGGAGGCTTAAGTGATTAGGTAGGTCGTGGCCGACACCCACGTTGGGCTTCCGCTTGAAGGTTGCCGAGTACATGTCGTGTAAACGACG
>NW_021186092.1:0-1229 GCF_002162155.2 Triticum dicoccoides
GATCATGGAGCCCCGAAGATGAAGATCAATGGAGCTATATGATATTGGCCATATCATGTCACAACTATATAATTGCATGTGATGTTTATTATGTTTATGCATCTTGTTTACTTAGGACGACGGTAGTAAATAAGATGATCCCTTACAAAAATTTCAAGAAGTGTTCTCCCCTAACTGTGCACCGTTGCTACAGTTCGTCGCTTCTAAGCACCACGTGATGATCGGGTGTGATGGATTCTTACGTTCACATACAACGGGTGTAAGACAGTTTTACACAGCAAAAACACTTAGGGTTAACTTGACGAGCCTAGCATGTGCAGACATGGCCTCGGAACACGGAGACCGAAAGGTCGAACACGAATCGTATGGAAGATACGATCAACATGAGAATGTTCACCGACGATGACTAGTCCGTATCACGTGATGATCGGACACGGGCTAGTCGACTCGGATCGTGTAACACTTAGATGACTAGAGGGATGTCTAATCTAAGTGGGAGTTCATAATTTGATTAGAACTTTATTATCATGAACTTAGTTTAAAACCTTTGCAAATATGTCTTGTAGATCAATGGCCAACGCTAATGTCAACATGAACTTCAACGCGTTCCTAGAGAAAACCAAGCTGAAAGATGATGGCAGCAACTATACGGATTGGGTCCGGAACCTGAGGATCATCCTCATAGCTGCCAGGAAACAATATGTCCTAGAAGGACTGCTAGGTGACGCTCCCGTCCCAGAGAACCAAGACATTATGAAAGCCTGGCAGTCTCGTGCTGATGATTACTCCCTCGTTCAGTGCGGCATGCTTTACAGCTTAGAACCGGGGCTCCAAAAGCGTTTTGAGCACCACAGAGCATATGAGATGTTCGAAGAGCTGAAACTAGTTTTTCAAGCTCATGCCCGGGTCGAGAGATATGATGTCTCCGACAAGTTCTACAGTTGTAAGATGGAGGAAAACAGTTCTGTCAGTGAGCACATCCTGAAGATGTCTGGGTTGCACAACCGTATGACCCAGCTGAACATTAACCTCCCAGATGAGGCGGTCATTGACAGAATCCTCCAGTCGCTCCCACCAAGCTACAAGAGCTTTGTGATGAACTACAACATGCAGGGGATGGAAAAGACCATTCCTGAAGTGTTCTCGATGCTGAAGTCAGCAGAGGCTGAAATCAAGAAAGAACATCAAGTGTTGATGGTCAATAAGACCACTAAGTTCAAGAAGGGCAA
>NW_021186093.1:0-2969 GCF_002162155.2 Triticum dicoccoides
TGTATTCCTTTGCCAAACGCAGAGCAAGGTATACAATAGTTCTGGTTCACAGCATAGCATACTTTATAGAACCTATGACTGAGGCATAGGGAATGACTTTTCATTCTCTTTCTATCTTCTGCCGTGGTCGGGCTTTGAGTCTTACTCAACTTCATACCTTGCAACACAGGCAAGAACTCCTTCTTTGACTGTTCCATTTTGAACTACTTCAAAATCTTGTCAAGGTATGTATTCATTGAAAAACTTATCAAGCGTCTTGATATATCTCTATAGATCTTGATGCTCAATATGTATGCAGCTTCACCGAGGTCTTTCTTTGAAAAACTCCTTTCAAACACTCCTTTATGCTTTGCAGAATAATTCTACATTATTTCCGATCAACAATATGTCATTCACATATACCTATCAGAAAGGCTGTGGTGCTCCCACTCACTTTCTTGTAAATACAGGCCTTTCTAAAAGTCTGTATGAAACCATATGCTTTGATCAACTCATCAAAGCGTATATTCCAACTCCGAGATGCTTGCACCAGTCCATTGATGGATCACTGGAGCTTGCACATTTTGTTAGCACCTTCAGGATTGACAAAACCTTCTGGTTGCATCATATACAACTCTTCTTTTAAGAAAACCGTTAAGGAATGCAGTTTTGACATCCATTTGCCAGATTTCATAAAATGTGGCAATTGCTAACATGATTCGGACAGACTTAAGGATCGCTACACTTGAGAGAATCTCATTGTAGTCAACACCTTGAACTTGTCAAAAACCTTTTTGCGACAAGTTGAGCTTTGTAGATAGTAACACTACTATCAGCGTCCGTCTTCTTCTTGAAGATCCATTTATTTTCTATGGCTTGCCGATCATCCGGCAAGTCCACCAAAGTCCATACTTTGTTCTCATACATGGATCATATCTCAGATTTTATGGCCTCAAGCCATTTCGCGGAATCTGGGCTCATCATCGCTTCCTCATAGTTCATAGGTTCATCATGGTCTAGTAACATGACTTCCAGAACACGATTACCGTACCACTCTGGTGCAGATCTTACTCTGGAAGACCTACGAGGTTTGGTAGCAACTTGATCTGAAGTTTCATGATCATCATCATTAACTTCCTCACTAATTGGTGTAGGAATCACTGGAACTGATTTCTGTGATGAACTACTTTCCAATAAGGGAGCAGGTACAATTACCTCATCAAGTTCTACTTTCCTCCCACTCACTTCTTTCGAGAGAAACTCCTTCTCTAGAAAGGATCTATTCTTAGCAACGAATGTTTTGCCTTTGGATTTGTGATAGAAGGAGTACCCAACAGTTTCCTTTGGGTATTCTAGGAAGACGCACTTCTCTAATTTGGGTTCGAGCTTATCAGGTTGAAACTTTTTCATATAAGCATCGCAACTCCAAACTTTAAGAAACGACAGCTTAGGTTTACTGCTTAACCATAGTTCATACGGTGTCGTCTCAACAGATTTAGATGGTGCCCTTTTAAATGTGAATGCAGCTATCTCTAATGCACAACCCCAAAACAATAGTGGTAAAACCGATAAGAGACATCATAGATCGCACCATATCCAATAAAGTGCAGTTACGACGTTCGGACACACCATAACGTTGTGGTGTTCCAGGTGGCGTGAGCTGTGAAACTATTCCACATTGTTTTAATTGAAGACCAAACTCGTAACTCAAATATTCGTCTCCGCGATCAGATTGTAGAAGATTTATTTTCTTGCTACGATGATTTTTCCACTTCACTCTGAAATTCTTTGAACCTTTCAATTATTTCAGACTTATGTTTCATCAAGTAGATATACTCATATCTGCTCAATTCATCTTGTGAAGGTCAAAAAATAACGATACCCACCACGAGCATCAACACTCATTGGACCGCATACATCGGTATGTATTGTTTCCAACAAGTCAGTAGCTCGTTCCATTGTTCCAGAGAACGGAGTTTTAGTCATCTTGCCCAAAAGGCATGGTTCGCAAGCATCAAATGATTCATAACCAAGTGATTCCGAAAATCCATCTTTATGGAGTTTCTTCATGCGCTTTACACCGATATGACCCAAACGGCAGTGCCACAAATAAGTTGCACTATCATTATCAACTTTGCATCTTTTGGCATCAATATTATGAATATGTGTATCACTACGATCGAGATCCAACAAACTATTTTCATTGGGTGTATGACCATCAAAGGTTTTATTCATTTAAACAGAACAACAATTATTCTCTGATTTTAAATGAATAACCGTATTGCAATAAACATGATCAAATCATATTCATGCTCAACGCAAACGCCAAATAACATTTATTTAGGTTCAACACTAATCCCAAAAGTATAGGCGATGATGATCATATCAATCTTGGAACCACTTCCAACACTCATCGTCACTTCCCCTTCAACCAGTCTCTGTTTATATAACTCCTGTTTCGAGTTACTAATCTTAGCAACTCAACAAGTATCAAATACTCAGGGGCTACTATAAACACTAGTAAGGCACACATCAATAACCTGTATATCAAATATACCCTTGTTCACTCCGCCATCCTTCTTATCCACCAAATATTCAGGGCATTTCCGCTTCCAGTGACCATTTCCTTTGCAGTGTAAGCACTCAGTTTCAGGCTTTGGTCCAGCTGTGAGCTTCTTCGCGGGAGTGACAACTTGCTAGTCATTCTACTTGAAGTTCCCTTTCTATCCCTTTGCCCTTTTTCTTGAAACTAGTGGTCTTGTCAATCATCAACACTTGATGCTCTTTCTTGATTTCTACCTTCGTCGATTTCAACATCACGAAGAGCTCGGGAATCATTTTCGTCATCCCTTGCATACTATAGTTCATCACAAAGTTCTACTAACTTAGTGATGGTGACTAGAGAACTCTGTCAATCACTATCTTATCTAGAAGATTAACTCCCACTTGATTCAAGCAATTGTAGTACCCACACAATCTGAGCACATGCT
>NW_021186094.1:0-958 GCF_002162155.2 Triticum dicoccoides
ATCTCCACCATGTTCTTCACGTGTAATAAGAGCCAAAGTCTCCTCATCATAGTCACTAGCGGACTCATATCCACCATCCGCGGTAGCAATCATCACACGCGGAGATTTGCATTCTCTCGCATAATGACCTCCTCCCTTACAACGACGACAAATAATATCACTTGTGTGCCCTGTTGATGCTATGGAAGAAGAAGAACGCTGTGTAGGCCCCGCAGGTGCGCTCTTGGCAGATAATGGTGGTTGTGCCTGTTTTCTTGTATCACGGCTGGAGGTGGCACCTGATGGAGGTGCTGGTGCAGTTGAAGTAGAAGATGCACGTGGTGTCCATGATGAAGGTCGGCCTGCAGAAAAGTTAGTTCGCCCCAATGCTTGTCGATCCTGCACTTCACGTTCAGCTTTACAAGCAAGATGGAATAAACGAGTGATATTAGTATACTCCTTATACTCTAGAATCGTCTGAATCTCTCTATTTAATCCACCCAGAAAACGTGCAAGCATAGCTTCATTCTCCTCAACAATACCACATCTAATCATGCCAGTTTGTAGTTCCTGATAATATTCTTCTACAGAATTTTTTCCTTGTCTTAAACGCTGCAATTTTTGAAGCAATTCACGTTGATAATATGGTGGAACCCAACGCGTACGCATAGCAGTTTTCAAAGCAGCCCAAGTAGTTGGAATAGGATATAATCTACAATGTTCAGACCACCATACACATGCAAAACTAGTGAAAGCACAAACAGCAGCAGCAACTCGTCTCTCCTCAGGATATTGTAAACATGTAAATCGTTGTTCAGTTTCTAACTCCCAAGTAAGATATATATCAGGAACATATCTACCCTCAAATGGTGGAATATTCAATTTCAGTTTAGGAATATGGACATCATCTCGTACCTGAGGTGGTGGTGCAAGCCTACCATTACGAATATATACCTGAGGTCGACCTGCTGGTGGTGGT
>NW_021186095.1:0-1188 GCF_002162155.2 Triticum dicoccoides
CTTTGGGTGTGCCAAACGTCACAACGTAACTGGGTGGCTATAAAGGTACACTACGGGTACCTCTGAAAGTGTCTGTTGGGTTGGCACGAATCGAGATTGGGATTTTGTCACTCCGTGTAAACGGAGAGGTATCTCTGGGCCCACTCGGTAGGACATCATCATAATGTGCACAATGTGACCAAGGGGTTGATCACGGGATGATGTGTTACGGAACGAGTAAAGAGACTTGCCGGTAACGAGATTGAACAAGGTATCGGTATACCGACGATCGAATCTCGGGCAAGTACCATACCGCTAGACAAAGGGAATTGTATACGGGATTGATTGAGTCCTTGACATTGTGGTTCATCCGATGAGATCATCGTGGAACATGTGGGAGCCAACATGGGTATCCAGATCCCGCTGTTGGTTATTGACCGGAGAACATCTCGGTCATGACTACATGTCTCCCGAACCCGTAGGGTCTACACACTTAAGGTTCGATGATGCTAGGGTTATAAAGGAAGTTAGTATGTGGTTACCGAATGTTGTTCGGAGTCCCGGATGAGATCCCAGACGTCACGAGGAGTTCCGGAATGGTCCAGAGGTAAAGATTTATATATAGGAAGTCCTGTTTCGGCCATCGGGACAAGTTTCGGGGTCATTGGTATTGTACCGGGACCACCGGAAGGGTCCCGGGGGCCCACCGGGTGGGGCCACCTGCCCCGGGGGGCCACATGGGCTGTAGGGGGTGCGCCTTGGCCTACATGGGCCAAGGGCACCAGCCCCTAGAGGCCCATGCGCCAAGATATAGGAAAAAGGGGAGAGTCCTAAAGGGGGAAGGCACCTCCGAGGTGCCTTGGGGAGGATGGACTCCTCCCCCCTCCTTAGCCGCACCCCTTCCTTGGAGGAGGGGGCAAGGCTGCGCCTTCCCCCTCTCCCCTGCCCCTATATATAGTGGAGGGGAGGGAGGGCATCCATACCTGAGCCCTTGGCGCCTCCCTCCCTCCCGTGACACCTCCTCCTCTCCCGTAGGTGCTTGGCGAAGCCCTGCAGGATTGCCACGCTCCTCCATCACCACCACGCCGTTGTGCTGCTGCTGGATGGAGTCTTCCTCAACCTCTCCCTCTCTCCTTGCTGGATCAAGGCGTGGGAGACATCGTCGAGCTGTACGTGTGTTGAACGCGGAGGTGCCATCCGTTCGGCACT
>NW_021186096.1:0-1367 GCF_002162155.2 Triticum dicoccoides
AAATTTGAGAAGAGAAGAGTCAAAACTCTACGTCAGGATGCCTTACCAGAGCGATGAGGAGACTGGGAAGTAAAAGAATTCCTAAGCTCTCCGATATATAATTCCTAAGGACTCAAAACATTTTTCTAGACACAACTCGGCTGCTAAAAACGATCAAGCAATGGGGCTCCTAAGGTCGGGGATGGCTCTGATTACCAACTTGTAACGCCCTCGATGCGGCTATAGCTCCCACGTGTCGAGGCACGACTTAGAGGCATAACCGCATTGAAAGCAATGTCGCAAGTCAGGCAATCATTACAACATCCCATGTAATTTATAATAAAAGGGGGAGATAACATAGTTGGCTTACACTCGCCACGTCACATCAGAGTACATAAATAACATCCATCAAACAAACACTCATGGCCCGACTACGGTGCCAAAATAGAAAAGAACCCAACATGCGACAAGGTCCTGAATCGATAACCCCAACTAGGCACCACTACTGATCATCCGGAAAAGATATGTAGTATCACTGAGAGTCCTCGTCGAACTCCCACTTGAGCTCGTAATCGTCAACTAGAGCAGAAACACCTGGACCTGCATCTGGAGTTGTAGTATCTGTGAGCCACAGGGACTCAGCAATCTCACACCCACGCGATCAAAACTATTTAAGCTCATAGGAATGGATAAGGCAAAAATATGTGGAGCTGCAGCAAGCGACTAGCATATGTGGTGGCTAACTTATACGCAAAAGAGAGCGAGAAGAGAAGGCGAAGCACGAGCGAGAAGCTAAAGGAACATCCTGCGCAAGCATAACTCCAACACCGTGTCCACTTCCCGGACTCCGCCGAGAAGGGGCCATCACGGTAACACACACGATTGATTCATTTTAATTAAGTTTAGTTAAAGTTATCTACAACCGGACATTAACAAATTCCCATCTGCCCATAACCGCGGGCACGGCTTTCGAAAGTTCAATCCCTGCAGGGGAGTCCCAACTTAGCCCATAACAAGCTCTCACGGTCAACGAAGGAATAGACCTCCACCCAAGACACACCGATCAGACTCGGTATCTCGGTACAACAAGATGATTCGACAGGTTAAAACAAGTCCAGCAACACCGCCCGAATGTGCCGACAAATCCCGATAGGAGCTGCACATATCTCTTTCTCAGGGCACACTCAGATGAGCAATCCGTACAACTAAAACCAAACCTCGAGTTTCCCCGAGGTGGCGCTGCACAGGGCTCTAGTTCGGACCAACACTCAGGGGAGCACTGGCCCGTGGGGGGCTAAAATAAAGATGACCTTCGGGCTCCGGAAACCCAAGGGGAAAAGAGGCTAGGTGGCAAATGGTAAAACCAATGTTGGGCATTGCTGGAAAAG
>NW_021186097.1:0-744 GCF_002162155.2 Triticum dicoccoides
CGCATCGTTACCGTAGAACGTCTACTACCGTGTCATCGCCGTCCGTGAGGGGGGCCACACCCCGGAGACGCGTGCCGCCTCTTCGGACATGCCACCACACCATCCCGCATGTATGAGGGCCCGGTGCGACGCTCTGTTGGCATTGCTACCCCCCAGGGCCCCCGTCCCGCCCAACCCTGTAGCGTTTGACCACGGGATCTAGCCCTTTGACTTTGCACGGACGGGCTTTGAGCAGTGGAGCTCCCCACCCGGTTGTGTTAGGTCAGCCCATAGGAACACTTCTGAGCAACATCCGGGCCAGACCCACAGCAAGATCCCCTCCGTGTAGACCCGACGCATCCGTGTCCCCCCTCCAGGTGCCGATGGCGGCGCCATCCGTGAGGGGGGGGGCACACCCCGGAGACGCGTGCCGGGTGTTTGCAACCGCCACAACACTTCCAGACTTGTGAGAGGCCGCCCACGCAAGATTTGGCGGCATGCTAGCCCCCGGAGGCCGCCGGCCACAGTAGTAGACGCGTTAAGAGCATTCCGCGTAGAGGGAATTTTTCGGATACTTCTCCATCACCAAAAATTATGAAAAATTACCATCGTTCCTATAGCACATGTGCCCACGTCGTGCAAAAAAACTCATTATTTTATCGCGCTCCGAGTATTTAATAATATCCACGCCGCATCGTTACCGCAGAACGTCTAATACCGTGTCATCACCGTCCGTGAGGGGGGCCACACCCCGGAGACGCGTGC
>NW_021186098.1:0-1099 GCF_002162155.2 Triticum dicoccoides
ATGTTACTAGTGCTCAGTCGGGACATCGGAATGCCCATACCTTTCAATGTGTCTGCATACAATAAGTTCAGCCCACTTCCACCATCCATCAGCACCTTTGTCAGTCGAGTGCCTTCGACAACTGGATCGACCACCAAAGCTTGCCTCCCGGGGGTGGCAATATGAGTCGGGTGATCAGATTGGTCGAATGTGATGGGTGTTTGAGACCACTTCAGATAATTTTCCTTTGCTGGGGCAACCATGTTCACCTCTCGGTTAATCACTTTCAGTCGACTTCTGCTTTCCACATCTGCAAAGATCATCAGAGTGGAGTTGATATGCGGATATCCTCCCTCACTGTCCTCTTTGTCTTCGGCCTTGTCCGACTCCTTCTCCTTGTCCTTAGACTGTTTTCCCTGAAACTGCTGGATCAGGAGTCGACATTGGCGAGTGGTGTGCTTTGGGTAAATGATATTCCCCTCTTCACCTTTCTTCGTGTGAATGTGACACGGCATATCCATCACGTCGTTCCCCTCTTTATCCTTTACCTTCTTGGGGTTCCAGGATCCTTTTGGTTTCCCCTTAAACTTTCCTTGAGTCAAGGCCAGAGCCTCTCCAGGAGCTGCCGGTTCAGCCTTTCGCTTCTGTTTCCGACTGGCGTTTCCTTTTTCCGACTGACTCGGCTTGTGCTTGCCGCTTCGGAGTCGGTCTTCTTCTTCGCCGTTGGCGTACTTGGTAGCAATCTCCATCATCCGACTCAAGGTCATGTCACCGGTTCGACCAAATTTCAAACTCAGTTCTCTGTTCTTGACGCCGTCTTTGAAGGCGCATACTGCCTGATGATCAGAGACATTTTCCACAGTGTGGTGCAAAGTGATCCACCTCTGAATATACTCTCTGAGAGTCTCATTAGTTTTCTGCACGCAAACTTGCAACTCTGTCAATCCCGCTGGTCGCTTGCAAGTCCCTTCAAACGTTCTGACGAACACTCGGGACAGATCTTCCCAAGTGTAAATGCTGCTAGGAGGTAATTGAGTCAACCATGCCCTGGCAGAACCTTCCAACATGAGGGGCAAATGCTTCATGGCCACCTCGTCGTTCCCACCACCGATCTGAACTG
>NW_021186099.1:0-1727 GCF_002162155.2 Triticum dicoccoides
AAATGCTACAGAGCTCCCACTCACTTTCTTGTAAATACAGGCTTCTCCAAAAGTCTGTATAAAACCAAATGCTTTGATCACACTATCAAAGTGTTTATTCCAACTCCGAGAGGCTTGCACCAGTCCATAAATGGATCGCTGGAGCTTGCACACTTTGTTAGCTCCCTTTGGATCGACAAAACCTTCTGGTTGCATCATATACAACTCTTCTTCCAGAAATCCATTCAGGAATGCAGTTTTGACATCCATCTGCCAAATTTCATAATCATAAAATGCGGCAATTGCTAACATGATTCGGACAGACTTAAGCATCGCTACGGGTGAGAAGGTCTCATCATAGTCAATCCCTTGAACTTGCCGAAAGCCTTTTGCGACAAGTCGAGCTTTGTAGACAGTAATATTACCGTCAGCGTCAGTCTTCTTCTTGAAGATCCATTTATTCTCAATTGCTTGCCGATCAGCGGGCAAGTCAACCAAAGTCCATACTTTGTTCTCATACATGGATCCCATCTCAGATTTCATGGCTTCAAGCCATTTTGCGGAATCTGGGCTCACCATCGCTTCTTCATAGTTCGTAGGTTCATCATGATCTAGTAGCATGACTTCCAGAACAGGATTACCGTACCACTCTGGTGCGGATCTTACTCTGGTTGATCTACGAGGTTCAGTAGTATCTTGATCTAAAGTTTCATGATCATCATCATTAGCTTCCTCACTAACTGGTGTAGGTGTCACTGAAACCGTTTTCTGTGATGTACTACTTTCCAATAAGGGAGCAGGTACAGTTACCTCATCAAGTTCTACTTTCCTCCCACTCACTTCTTTCGAGAGAAACTCCTTCTCTAGAAAGGATCCATTCTTAGCAACGAATGTCTTGCCTTCAGATCTGTGATAGAAGGTGTACCCAACAGTCTCCTTTGGGTATCCTATGAAGACACATTTCTCCGATTTGGATTCGAGCTTATCAGGTTGAAGCTTTTTCACATAAGCATCGCAGCCCCAAACTTTAAGAAACGACAACTTTGGTTTCTTACCAAACCATAGTTCATAAGGCGTCGTCTCAACGGATTTTGATGGTGCCCTATTTAACGTGAATGCGGCCGTCTCTAAAGCATAACCCCAAAACGATAGCGGTAAATCTGTAAGAGACATCATAGATCGCACCATATCATAAAAGTACGATTACGATGTTCGGACACACCATTACGCTGTGGTGTTCCGGGTGGCGTGAGTTGCGAAACTATTCCACGATTTTTCAAATGTACACCAAACTCGTAACTCAAATATTCTCCTCCACGATCAGATCGTAGAAACTTTATTTTCTTGTTACGATGATTTTCAACTTCACTCTGAAATTCTTTGAACTTTTCAAATGTTTCAGACTTATGTTTCATTAAGTAGATATACCCATGTCTGCTTAAATCATCTGTGAAGGTGAGAAAATAACGATATCCGCCACGAGCCTCAATATTCATCGGACCACATACATCTGTATGTATGATTTCCAACAAATCTGTTGCTCTCTCCATAGTACCGGAGAACGGCGTTTTAGTCATCTTGCCCATGAGGCACGGTTCGCAAGTACCAAGTGATTCATAATCAAGTGGTTCCAAAAGTCCATCAGTATGGAGTTTCTTCATGCGCTTTACACCGATATGACCCAAACGGCAGTGCCACAAATAAGTTGCACCATCATTATCAACTCTGCATCTTTTGGCTTCAACATT
>NW_021186100.1:0-1896 GCF_002162155.2 Triticum dicoccoides
TTATAAGGTGATTGATTATCATATACATGGAAGGTTGGACAAAGGGGTGGTGGGAAAAAGGTAAAATGGGAACCTTGTGTTTTTTTAAGTAGTAGAGATTCTTGTTTTAGAAAAACTTGTAAATAAATATATTTCAAAACATAAAAGTAATTAAAATCATCAATTTCGAAAAGTGATAACGCAATATAAAACATTGTTAGCACAATACAAAAAAATGTCGATAGCATAAAAAAATTGTCTATGATATTTGAAAAATGTTCACAAATTTCCGGAAAATGTATGTGACACTGCAAAAATGACGCTATACAAATGTTAATAAATATTTATAAAATTTTAAATATATATCAAATGAATGCTTTAGATGTATATGAAAAATCTACGATGTTTATGAAAAAAGTGGACATGAAACATGTATTTGAAAGAAATGTTAATCATTGTTTTAAAAATGCTAGTCATATATTAAGAATATTAAACATGTATAAAAATGTTCTTGATGTATATTAAAAATGTAGAAATGAAAAAAACTAATTACAAAAGCTAATTATGTATATGAAAATTGTATAGCATGTATGAACGTGTATTAAAATGTTATTTATGTACATGAAAACTGTACATTGCGTGTGTAAAAAATCCTTATTCCCATTAAAAACATGTTCATGATTTATTTGAGAAGACTTTACTACAAATCTAGCGTCAGATTTTTTACCATAGCAAATCGAGCATTTTTCATGGAAATTATGCTCTCAGAGGATGGCAAGTTTAGTTGCGAGCATAGCAAATCCACTTCAGTTTATTATTTTGTCAGAAACTTCCCGCATTAGGAACTAAATTTGCCATCACCGCGCCAATATAAAATGCCATGAAAAACATCAGATTTGTCATGCCGAAAAATCCGACTTCAAAATTTTAGTGTTTCCGTTCGAAAAAATATTTATCATATAGTAAAAAAAGTATTCAACTATGTATTTAAGAAAAAAATGTTCAATGTGTATCAGTGTATGAAAAAAATCGCTTCTTTGCTAAAAATTCTCCTCTCGTTTTCCTCAGTAAGCCTAGGCGGCTAGGACAAACTCTACCCTCTAGAATTCATCGGCGAGCACAGGGAGGTTAATCTCGGTGTCTTCTCTCCGGTTAGTAGGCTTTAGTCCCCGCAGGTGCGGCGCTCAGACAGATGGCGACGTTGCTTCTTCAAGTTTGTCTTCCGGACTCTGATCCTCCTCAAGTTCATCCGTTCGGACGTAGTTGACGAAGCTCCGGCGTAGATTCATGCCATCTCCTTGGGGTGATAAAGTTATGGTTTCTCGTCATGTGATAAGATTTGGTGTCAAGTACTTCAGATCTATGTAAGAGTTCAATGACGACAACTGCGGCTCTGGGGTACTGGTCCTTAGGGGCATGCACGAAGACTTCCCAGCTGTCATCAACAAGGTCAAGCCGGCTCAGGCAGAGGAGTGACGCCAACTGCACGCCAACAATTTGTACTAGCGGATGTAGTGGTCGTTCGTTGTTCTTGGAATCTCGATGTGATTTTTTATTATGTTTGAGATGCTTTATACTTTCGCTGAACTTTTATAATAGATTTGATCTTTTCGCAAAAAACAAAATAAAATATTTCACGTGTACTCTAAAAATATACAAAAGTAGGTATGTGTTGAACAAAGAAATAATTGATGAAAAATGATAAGGAAATAAATGAAACCAACAAAAACTGAAAAAGAAGCAAAAAAAGTTGAAGAAAAAGAATAAAAACAATGAAAACCGAGTAATAATTTCGTGGGTTGAGTAGGAGATGCCAAATTTTGGTAGTTCGGTGACATATATGATGAACTCCCCTGTGCTATGTGTGTGATCCAAATGAATTGCACGTGTTAATTAGAGCAACTCCAACGGGGTGAC
>NW_021186101.1:0-1093 GCF_002162155.2 Triticum dicoccoides
CCCCTCGCCCCCTGCACCTCCCCTCTCTTCCCCTGGACCCCGTTCCCTCCTCTGCTTTCCTCCCTGCACGCGCCCGAGCGGAGCTCGTCGTCGCCGACGCCGTTCGCCGTAGCCACCGTGCTCCTCACTGCCACCCGAAGTACCCAGGAGATCCGCCTCGACCACCTCTTCCTCCTCGCCGAGAAGCGCACCGCGGGAGCCCCTGCAACGTCGCCACCGCCGTCTTCTTCAACCTCGGGACCGCCGGCCATCTTCGTCAAATTCGTCGGCTCCGGTGCCTCCCCGAGCTCCCCGAGGCCACCGTCGCAACCCCTGTGAGCTACTCTTCCATTCCCCCTCCTCCTCGCGCTCGTTCCCGTACCCTAGCCGCCTTTTCACTGGAGCCGATTGCTCCTCGCCGCCAGCCATGGCGTGGCCGAGGCCACAGCCACCGCAGCTCGCTCCTGAGCCCACCCGCGTGCTCACCGCAACCTCAGGAACCCAAAGCACTTAACCATTCGTCCTCCCGTGCACTGCAGCGCCGATCCCGCGAAACCCCGAGCTCCGGCCGCCGCCTCGGCCTCCATTCCGGCGAACCCCGGCCACCCCCACACCTCCCGTTGGTCCCCCTAGATGCGCACGGGCGCGGGCTACCTCCTGGTGCCCTTGGCGCGTCGATCCGATGCCCCTAGCGCAAGTCCGGCGTTCCCCCGCCGTGCGGAATGGTCGCCGCCGGCGAAACTCCGGCGACTGCCGATGTGGCACGCCTAATTAGCACTAATGACCACACTAAACACCCCCACAGCCACTGACAGTGGGCCCCACCCCTGGTCAAACCCCAGTCAGCGCTGGGTTTGACCGGGATTAGCTCCTGTGTCACTGACGTGTGGACCCCACACGTCAGGTTTGACCTGGACGGCGCCCGTTGACCTGCTGACGTCATGCCAACGTCATGCTGACGCAATATTCATTTTCTGGAATTTAGTTTATTTTATTATATTCAGGAAATTCCAGAAAATGCCTAAAACTTCTAAAATTCATAGAAATTCAACCGTAACTCCAAATTAAATAAATTATATATGAAAAATTATCAGAAAAATTCAAGGAATCCATC
>NW_021186102.1:0-1017 GCF_002162155.2 Triticum dicoccoides
GGCGGTTGCAAACGCCCGGCACACGTGTCCGGGGTGTGCCCCCCCTCACGGACGGCGCCGCCGCCGGCACCTGGAGGGGGAAAACGGACAAGTGGGGTCTACACGGAGGGGATCTTGCTGTGGGTCTGGCCCGGATGTTGCTCCAAAGTGTTCCTATGGGCTGACCTAACACAACCGGGAGGGGAGGTCCACTGGTCAAAGCCGGTTCGTGCAAACTCAAAGGGCTAGATCCCGTGGTCAAACGCTACAGGGTTAGGCGGGACGGGGGCACTGGGGGGTAGCAATGCCACCGGAGCGTCGCACCTGTCCCTCATACATGCGGGGTGGTGTGGTGTCATGTCCGAAGAGGAGGGACGCGTCTCCGGTGCGTGCCCCCCCTCACGGACGGTGATGACACGGTAGTAGACGTTCTGCGGTAATGATGCGGCGTCAATATTACTAAATACACGGAGCACGATAAAATCATGAGTTTTTTTGCACGACGTGGGCACATGTGCTATACGAACAATGGTATTTTTTCATAATTTTTGGTGATGGAGAAGTATCCTAAAAATTCCCTCTACGCGGATTGCCCTTCGCGCGTCTACGGCTGTGGCCGGCGGCCTCCGGGGGCTAGCATGCCGCCAAATCTTGCGTAGGCGGCCTCTCACAAGTCTGGAAGTGTTGTGGCGGTTGCAAACGCCCGGTACGCGTGTCCGGGGTGTGCCCCCCTCACGGACGGCGCCGCCGCCGGCACCAGGAGGGGGGAAACGGACGCGTGGGGTCTACACGGAGGGAATCTTGCTGTGGGTCTGGCCCGGATGTTGCTCCAAAGTGTTCCTATGGGATGACCTAACACAACCGGGTGGGGAGGTCCACTGGTCAAAGCCCGTCCGTGCAAACGCTACACGCTTAGGCGGGACGGGGGCACTGGGGGTAGCAATGCCACCGGAGCGTCGCACCGGTCCCTCATACATGCGGGATGGTGTGGTGGCATGTCCGAAGAGGCGGGACGCGTCTCCAGTGCGTGCCCCCCCC
>NW_021186103.1:0-1830 GCF_002162155.2 Triticum dicoccoides
TAATTTTCATACAGAGGGAGTAAACCAAACACGAGGTCCCATTTGACATTCTGTCCTGACCTACAATTTATGTGTTTTTCTTATGTGTGAAAGAACATTTTTTGTAGTTTTCATATGGGTTTGCTTCCTACAAATATTTATAGATATTTAAGATACATGAAAGTGAAATATATTTTCATGTTATATTTCTACTCTTTTGAGTTTGTGCATTTTGAACATGGCCTACTTTTATTTTTCAATGATATATTCTTATTTGTGTTGAACAACTTGAATAACGAAGGATATATATCCTAATTATTTTGAACCTTACAAGAAGTCAATAATATATGCTACAGTACAGTGTATCTTCTTGGTCTTTGTGTTACTATTTCTTTAGAAACCTTTTCCTTAGACTAGTCAGAACTTTTTGCAATAACGAAAAATCTTTTAGTCAGAATTACGTCCAACCCCACCTCCTCTGATCTCTAGTCTCCACCAGCCTTCCACGACATGCATGCCTAGAAAACGACCAAAATGATTGCATACTTGTAACATAATTAGTCAATATGGATCACATGTGGGAGTTAATCTTGCTCGTGTAGTGTATTATATAGCTGGTGAGGTTTATATCAAGCTAGACATCCTAATTGCCTCAATTCTTCTTGCCTGTGAAGATCTCTAGCACCATGACACCGAAGCTGTAGATAGCAGGACATTACAAGGTTTGAGCCCTCCTAGTGATTCCACTTTAGTAACATATCTATGTTGTAGGATTTGCTATCCTCTTGTTGTATTATGGCAACTACTTGCTGCTTCGAGACCACCAACTGCTCCACTATCAAATCAACACTCTCTGTGCGAAGAATTGTCCTCTATCACCCTGATGATCCCCCGTGATCTGAGTCATCTTTGAGGCATTGACCTTCAAAATAAAGTACGCTCCACGAACATCATGCCATTCTCTAGAATATATGGAAGAGAAGGATTGCAGAAGTATTCAGCGATGACACTCAACTGATCCACCTAATCGCTTGTTCTGCTGCTGATGGCATCATGCTTTGGTCTAACAGATGCACCAATGAGCAGGCATCGAATCTGGAGTACTATATTGTTTCACTTATCTTTATAATCTAAATTTTCTGCATTTCACTTTCTTACCCTACCCCCAATCCGTTTTGTTGTAAATTAAATGTACTCTGGTTTATTAATGCAACAGTTCAGCTGGCGTAAGCCCACCATAGCACCATTAAGAAAATATATGACAACTACTATTTTTCTCATCAAGTTTTACAAAAACGACATTAATATGTAGCACGATGTATGTATATCTCTATAGAAACAACCTATCAACAACTATATGATCGGAAATTCACAATTAGATTTGTATGCTTCACACACAAAGCATGCCCTCTTCTGCTCCATCTCAACTAGTCCATCCAAACTACCGAGTATCCGTTGCAGTTACGGTCAACTCACTTTGAGTTTGGGACAATTCTCCGTCCGACGTGCTCCTTCCGATGTTTCCTCCAGGCTCATTTGGCTCTGGAAGCGTGGCATTCTCGGTGGCCAACATCATGACAATTGAAGACATCAGTGGCCTATTCCTAGGATGCATGTCAACACACAAGAGAGCAACTTGTATGCATCTCCGCACCTGGCTGTGATCACAGCTACTGCCCACCATCGCCTCATCAAGCAGTTCAACGCTTCTGCCTTCCTTCCACAACGTCCACGCCTGGAAAAAGATCAATGATTGCATATTAGTAACACAGTTCGTCAAATATGAATCACGTGCGAATTAATCATGCTCGTGTAGTGCATTACATAACCGAGGAGGTTTAGATCAAGCTC
>NW_021186104.1:0-965 GCF_002162155.2 Triticum dicoccoides
GTTGATGAACTTTTACAGCTGTGGGGTGGTGTCCGTGTGTGGGATGAGCACAAACAAGAGGAATTTGACCTACGAGCGTTGCTTTTCGTAACCATCAACGATTGGCCTGCTCTTAGTAACCTTTCGGGACTGTCAAATAAGGGATACAATGCATGCACGCACTGCTTACATGAGACTGAAAGTGTACATTTGCCAAATTGTAAGAAGAACGTGTACCTTGGGCATCGTCGATTTCTTCCGAAAATTCATCCAGTAAGAAAGAAAGGCAAGCATTACAACGGCAAGGCAGATCACCGGCCGAAGCCTGCGGAACGCACTGGTGCTGAGGTATTTGATATGGTCAAGGATTTGAAAGTCATCTTTGGAAAGGGTCCTGGCGGACAATCAGTTCCGAAGGGAGCTGACGGGCACGCAGCCATGTGGAAGAAGAAATCTATATTCTGGGAGCTAGAATATTAGAAAGTCCTAGATGTCCGCTCTGCAATCGACGTGATGCACGTTACGAAGAATATTTGCGTGAACCTCCTAAGCTTCTTGGGCGTGTATGGGAAGACAAATGATACAAAGGAAGCACGGCAGGATCAGCAACGTTTGAAAGACCCTGATGACCGGCATCCGGAATGGTTTCAAGGTCGTGCCAGCTACGCTCTGACCAAAGAAGAGAAGGTCATCTTTTTTGAATGCCTGAGCAGTATGAAGGTCCCGTCTGGATTCTCGTCCAATATAAAGGGAATAATAAACATGGCGGAGAAAAAGTTCCAAAACCTGAAGTCTCACGACTGCCACGTGATTATGACGCAATTGCTTCCGATTGCTTTGAGGGGGCTCCTGCCGGAAAATGTTCGAGTAGCCATTGTGAAGCTATGTGCATTCCTCAATGCAATCTCTCAGAAGGTAATCAATCCAGAAGTTCTACCACGGTTACAGAACGATGTGATCCAATGCCTTGTCAGTTTCGAGTTGGT
>NW_021186105.1:0-1129 GCF_002162155.2 Triticum dicoccoides
GCGGCCATGGCTTGTTTCGGTCGCGTCCGAGCACGGCTTTGAGCTCGTGAGGCTCACAGGAAGCCCATGCGCAGCTCAGCTTGTCCAAAACCCCACCAGGGCCTCGCGCCCGTTACCACCCGAACTCCGGCGCCGCCGCGAGCTCCGTTCCGACGAGCCCCGGCGTTCCCGCAGCCTCCCACCTACCCCATCAGATGCGGGAGAGCCCGGGCTACGCCCCGGTGCCCTCAGCCGCCGCCTCCGTCGCCTTTAGCGCAAGTCCGGCGCGTTGCCGCCGCCATTTTGGTCGCCGCCGGCGTAAGTCCGGCGATGATGACGTGGGCATCATTAGCGGCTAACCCCCCCACACTAACCAACCCCCTAGGCCACTGACAGCGGGCCCCACCCCTGGTCAAACCCCAGTCAGCGCTGGGTTTGACCGGGATTAGCTCCTATGTCACTGACGTGTGGACCCCACACGTCAGGTTTGACCGAGCCAGCCCAGTTGACCCTGCTGACGTCACTGTGACGTGGGGCTGACGCAATAAACCATTTTCTGGATTTATTATAATTCAGGAAATTCCAGAAAATTATATAAACTTCTAAAAATCATAGAAAATTAACCGTAACTCCAAATTAAATAATTTATATATGAAAAATTATCAGAAAAATTCAAGGAATCCATCTGTACCATTTTCATGCATGTTAGAACAACTTATAGCTGCTTTTTAGCACAAATCAATTAAATGGCATTTGAATAATCACATATGGAGTTTGAATTTGAATTTTGTATTCAAACCAACTTCATTTAATCTGTTGCTAGTTGCATTAGCCCAAAACACATTCATTTTGCCATGTCATGAGCATGCATCATATTGTGCATTGCATTGATTGTGTTCCTTTCTGTGTTGCCGGTATTTGTCCTCTCTCGATAGACGTGATACCGATGATGTGATCGTTGACACTGATGAAGACTCAATGTTATCTTCAGAAGTGCCAGGCAAGCAAAACCCCCTTGTTCATTCCGATACAATCCCACTCTCTTGCTCCTGCTCTCTTTTACTGCATTAGGACAACAACGATATATTTGTTACTTGCTGCGGTAGCTGAACCCCTTTATCCTTTGCATGACCTGTCATTGCCACAGTAA
>NW_021186106.1:0-855 GCF_002162155.2 Triticum dicoccoides
GCCCCACCATCACCATTTGGTGCCGGTTCGTACCACGAACCGCTACAAATGAGGTTATGGCAGCCTGCGGGGACGATGGAGTGGACTGCGGGCCGCAGCGCTACGGCTCGAATGGCGATGCGGTGGCAGCAGGCGGGTCCGGGCGACGGCAGGAAGACCTCGGGAGGGGGGGGGGATGTGGACCGCGTGTTGCGGCGCTACGGCCCGAAGGGCGGCGTAGTGACGGTGCGTGGGTCGGGGCAGCCACAGGTTAGGCCTCGGGCGGCGGCGGGGACTACATGCCGCGGCATTATAGCCCGAAGGGGCGACGCAGCGGCGACGTGCAAGTCCGTGCATCTGCGTGAAGAACCACGGGCGCCGACGCTGCGGCCCGATGGGGCGACGCTGCGGCACCCCGATGCTCAATCGGTGGAGGGGCGCGCTCTAATCAGGGATGATCTTCACAGGACCCGCGGAGGCACGCACAAACGACTACCTAGGTCGGTCACGCGACACGGATGAAGCGGAGCGGCGACCAGGTGATCAATCTGGCCGCTCGCAGGGTCGGGTCGACGGCGGATGATGAGGTGGCCGAGCCACCGAGGCCACGTGCGAGGGACGCGTGAACAGCCTGCGCGTGCATGCGGCCCATGCCCGAGAGGGGCGCAAGTGACACATCAGAACACAGCTGGTCCTCGCATCATGTGTGGCGTGGCGCCTGGGCCGGTGGACGGATGCAGCAAGCGGGGTGGAGGTGAGGTGATGCAGGATCTGATCAGATCAGGGCGACGACGCTCGATGTAGAGCGACAGGGGGGTAGATGCGTGAACAATGGTCGGGACGGGCCGCCACACCTCGTGAGGCCGCCAGGTCAGG
>NW_021186107.1:0-678 GCF_002162155.2 Triticum dicoccoides
TGATCACAAAACATGTTGGAAATTGATGACGTCGCTTTGAATGCTGCATACTGAACACAAAAGAAGTCGGAGTTCAAATAAGTTTAAAAAACATCGAAGTGCCGGTGTAACAGATGAGTTCTCGTTTGAAACCCTGATACTCCGAAAGAGTTTGTCCAGTTTGTACACAAAGTGCTTCCAGTTTTTGCCGTGACCCTCTCTAATCTTTCGCACATGCTATGCGGGTGAAATGATGATACCATACCAAGTTTCAACATTTTTAGAATTCATTTTGTAGTGATTTTCAATTTCACGGTCATTTAGCTCTCTAAACAATTAGGTAAATGACCGAAAAACAACAAATGATGTTAGAACATGTTGGAAATTGATGATGTCGCTTTGAATGCTGCATACTGAACACAAAAGAAGTCCGGAGTTGAAATAAGTTTAAAAAACATTGAAGTGCCGGTGTAACAGATGAGTTCTCGTCTGAAACCCTGATACTCCGAAAGAGTTTGTCCAGTTTGTACATGAAGTGCGTCCAGTTTTTGCCGTGACCCTCTCTACTCTTTCGCACATGCTATGCGGGTGAAATGATGATACCATGCCAAGTTTCAACATTTTCAGAATTCATTTTGTAGTGATTTTCTATTTCACGGTCATTTAGCTCTCTAAACAATTAGGTAAATGACCGAAAAA
>NW_021186108.1:0-793 GCF_002162155.2 Triticum dicoccoides
CGCGCCTCCCCGACCCCCTCTCACTTCTCCCTCGCTCTCTGGACCTCCCTCCCCCTCGCTCCTCTGTTTCCCCTCTCTGCTTCCTTCCCGAGCGGCCGTCGCCGCCGCTCATCGCCTGCGTAGCCACCGCCTTCCCCTCGCCTCTCCGACGCGCCCCCGAGCTCCACCGTGACGTCCCCGTCCTTACCACCGAGCCACAAGACGCCGGATGCCCTGGAGCGTCATCGTCGACGCCATCTTCGTCCTCCGCACCGACGGTCGCCGTCGACCGATTCGTCCTCACCAGGCCGTCCCCGAGCTCTCTGAGATCACCGACGACCCCGCCGTGAGCTCCTCTACCGACCCCCCCTTCTCCCATGTCCATTGTCTCGTCGTATCCGTCGTTTCCGTCGAGACCGAGACCTCACCGGCGCCGGACTTGTTGCCGTCGTCGTTTTGGTTCACCTCCGTCCAAACCGAGCACGCAGACGTACTCAGAGCACTCCCAGGAGCCCGTAGCGGCCACCAACCCCTCCTCCCATGCACCATAGCGCCGAACCCGCCGTTGCCCGAGCTCCGGCCGCCGCCTCGGGCTCCATTCCGGCGAACCCCGGCCACCCCCGCACCTCCCGTTGGTCCCCCTAGATGCGCACGGGCGCGGGCTACCTCCTGGTGCCCTTGGCGCGTCGATCCGATGCCCCTAGCGCAAGTCCGGCGTGCCCCGCCGTGCTCTGTGGTCACCGGCGACTCATCGCCGGCGTATCTGACGTGGCGTTGTCATTAGCGCTAATGACCCCACTAACTAACCCCCCCC
>NW_021186109.1:0-1017 GCF_002162155.2 Triticum dicoccoides
GAGCTGACCCGACTTTAGTCACCATCTGTATAGTATGTATGTATGTATAGTATATACCCGTGATCACCTCCCAAGTGATCACGGCCCGATAGTATAGCAAGGCAGACTGACAAGAATGTAGGGCCAATGATGATAAACTAGCATCCTATACTAAGCATTTAGGATTGCAGGTAAGGTATCAACAGATGTAGCGACAATGTCAGGCTATGCATCAGAATAGGATTAACGAAAGCAGTAACATGCTACACTACTCTAATGCAAGCAGTATAGAGTAGAATAGGCGATATCTGGTGATCAAGGGGGGGGGGCTTGCCTGGTTGCTCTGGCAAGAAGGAGGGGTCGTCAACTCCGTAGTCGAACTGGGCAGTAGCAGCGTCGGTCCCGTAGTCTACCGGAGAGAAGAGGGGGAAGAAACAATGAATACCAGATAAACAGATGCATATCGATGCATGACATGACAAGCGATGCTAGGCGTGCCCTAACGTGGGATAAGGTGGTACTGGTTAAGGGGGGAATCCTCCGGGAAAGTATTCCCGGTGTTTCGTGTTTTCGGGCAGAGGAGCCGGAGGGGGAAAGTTGCGGGTTCGATAGGTTAGGGGGTGTGGCGGACGAACGGACTGCGTATCCGGAATCGTCTCATCGTTCTGAGCAACTTTCATGTTGAAAATATTTTAATCCGAGTTACGGATTAAAAGATATGATTTTCTAAAGATTTTATTAATTTCTGAAATTTAATTAATTATTTAATTAATTCGAAAATGGATTTATGACGTCAGCATGATGTCATGCTGACGTCAGCAGTCAACAGAGTTGACTAAGTCAAACTTACGCGTGGGTCCAGTGGGACCCACCTGTCATACTCTGTTAGGTTAATTAGGGTTTAGTTAAACTAATCACTGTTTAATTAAGCTAACAGGTTAATTAGATTAATTAATTAAGGTTAATTAACTTAATTAATTCAATTAATTAATTAATTAATTAAATTTGTTTTTATTTTAATTATTGTTTTATTTATTT
>NW_021186110.1:0-2383 GCF_002162155.2 Triticum dicoccoides
ATCCTTATCTCCTCCATGATTTTGTTGAGCATTAAGCTAGTGTTGGAAATTTTTGAAAGCATTTGTTCATGCTAGCTCATGAAGCATATGTTTGGATGAAGGTAGTGACTTCCTTTAATTCATGTGCATCTGATGCAAGTTGCCGCCGTGGATTCGAGAAAGTCAATGTTGCTTTCTTTGGAATCATTCCAAATCAGTCATGCACACGTGCGAAGAATGCTGTGGTTTGAAGACTTGCAACCTTCAATCTATATGTATCCCTAGCACACCAAGCCACTGATTGATTTGTTCAAGGAGAAGAAGTTCCTTCATAAGAGCTAATCCGGACTTATGTAAGGACTTCGATACCCTCGTTGATGGTTCCCCCTCCTGAACTCGGTAGTGTTTTATTATAAGACTACTATGTGGTCATGCTTGTCTGGGACAACGTGTTCACATGTTTGTAGCAGAACCAGCTCATGTTTTGGAGCTTTCTATCGTAGTTCATCTCCCGAGAATCCCGCAACGTCATCTCGTCGATTTGTGTTGCAAACTTTAATTTTTCTTCCTAAGACTCGATGAGCCTGGAATATCCTAACACCAACCAGAGCTGAATCTCAGGCAGATATGATGGTTGGAACATTTCCCTAAGAACTATAATATTGGTCTCTCGATAACCGGTAAGGTGGATGTCGTGGCCAACACACCCATCCGGTAGACCTATTATTATAGTATCTTGTTTGAGGAAGTTGGCCACCCCCCCATAGGGATTTCGTAGGATTTACTCCCTAGTTGCCCTATGGATTTTTGTGTTCCCGAAGTCCGACCTTTTTACTTGATGTTTTAGATATCAAACCATATCTATGAATGGGTTACACTAGCACATCAAGGAGAACATTAGAAGCGGAGTGCTAAATATCTCTCGGTCGATCATCCAGATTTTATTTTCTTGGCCCCGCCAAGGGTGAAATCTGAGAAGGTGTTATCTTCCTTTGCATCTGCATCCTCCATCACCATTCATCATGGTAGTAAGTTGTGTTACCGGACCCTTGACACGGATGTTGGTAAAACCTTGATGATTATGGAATTGCTCAAGTTCTTGAGAGCATGCGCAAGTGCTAGGTTTGATCGTCGGCATTAACTGTATAGCGCTCTCAGTTTCCTCGGTTATGCTATAACCAGTCCAATAGTGGGATAACTCTCTATTGTTGGGCTCTTCCCCAGTTACCAGAATCATTCCCAGCATTTGCATTTTGTTCCCAGCTTGCACCACCAATGTGCCATTCTACCATGGGTCTCTTCCATTTCCGGTGGTAAGCAAGTTCATCCATTACGTTATCTTCAACAAGGTAATCCACATCATCCAAGTCTGAGTATGCCACTCTACCGACCCCGCCAATCGCTTGCTGTGATTTGCCTTAGGCTGATATAGAGAGTTTCAATGATCTCTGAATCAAAGGTAATTCTTTTTGCCACTTAAGGGGATATCTCCACGAGTCACCTTCCCTAAGGTGCCCCGTTATGGGATCATGGCAACTCAACTCCTCGCTACGTTGACAATCGTTCACCACCGTCTTAAGCGTGAAAATTGTTGTCTACTTAGCGAGCCCTCGTCATCTGTTCCACTCCATCTCTTCAGATGTATGCTTCGTGTCTCAGCTCAAGAGATGTTGCTAGGACTCACTTTGTGAGCTGATCCTAAATTGATTGATCTTCGAGAAGATAGAATCTTCTAGAGTTTTCCTTTCCTCTTCTCGTCATGCTAGTTGGAGTTCTCAGAGCAAGACGACAGGACAATGATGGTGATCGAATCAACGTTCCTATGAAGTGCAACCTGGATCGTGAAGATTGTGCTAGTTTGCGTTCCCCCTTCACCTTACCCTAAGCTTGAATCTCGGGACGAGATTTTTGTTTAGTGGGGGTGAGTTGTCACATCCCTGGTCCTGTCATGCACTAGGCTAGACCTCAGGTGTGCATCATGTTTAAATTCAAATGAAATTTGAACTGAGGAATTTTGGAAACCTCAAAAACCCTAAATAAAAGAGGGGCAAAAACCCTAGAAATCTCATTCATTGCTCCAAAATGCTCTTCTTAAATGTTTGACAATTTTTGGTAAGGGTTCTGGTCCCAACCAAAATATTGAACATTTTTAAGGATTTATTTTTGGGACTTTGAATTTAAATCATAGCTATTTGAATTGGACTTATATCTACTATTAAATAAATATAGGTCCAATAATTCTGAAATATTTTGTGGAGCATTGTTTTAATTCCTTTAGCTCCTAAAAATATTGTCAGAAGCAAAATAAATTGAATTGGTTTCAAAACCAAATTCAAAACAAACCTGCAAAATAGAAAACTGAAATAATTAGAAAAAGGAGAGAGAGTCTTACCTGGCCCCTTAC
>NW_021186111.1:0-1453 GCF_002162155.2 Triticum dicoccoides
GACCCAATCCGTGAATCATTCGCGGGTACTCTACGAGCCGACCCGTCTTTAGTCACCACAAGTATCATATATTATGTATAAGTATATACCCGTGATCACCTCCCGAGTGATCACGACCCGATAGTATAGCGTGGCAGACGGACAAGAATGTAGGGCCACTGATGGTAAACTAGGATCCTATTCTAAGCATTTAGGATTGCAGGTAAGGTATCAATAACTGTAGCAATAATGACAGGCTATGCAACAGAATAGGATTAACCGAAAGCAGTAACATGCTACACTACTCTAATGCAAGCAGTAGAGAGAAGAATAGGCGACATCTGGTGATCAGGGGGGGCTTGCCTGGTTGCTCTGGCAAGTAGGGGTCATCAACAACGTAGTCGACCGGGGCACCAGCAGCGGCGTCAGCCTCGTAGTCTACCGGAGAGAAGAGGGGGAAGAAACAATGAATACAATGCAAACAGATGCATAACGATGCATGACATGACAAGTAACGGTGCTAGATGTGCCCTAACGCAGTAGGAGGTGATACCAGTGAAGGAGGAAAACATGCGGGAAAGTATCCCCGGTGCTTCGTGTTTTCGGATAGATGAACCGAAGGGGGAAAGTTGCGTGTTTGCTATGCTAGGGATGTGTGGCGGACGAACGGGCTGCATATCCGGATTCGTCTCGTCGTTCTGAGCAACTTTCATGTACAAAGTTTTTCCGTCCGAGCTACATTTTATTTTATATTGATTTTTCAAAGTTTTAGCAATATTTTGAAAATCCCTAAAATGTTGCTAAGTGTGAGAATTCGAAACATCACTTAGCTGTTTTCAAAACGCTACAACTATTGCTCTGTACATCCTATGATTTTGTGCCTTATATCAATTCAATTTTGAGCATTCTCTGTGATCTACAAGATAGTAGCACTTCCATCCAAATTAGAGTTCATTTGCTTGCTCATCAACAGCTCTAAAGTAGCGATGAAAATAAAGCTGTTTTTTGGTTTTTTCTATTAACCGAACATAGAACTTTGTGATTTTTATAGGATTTATTCTGTGCATCTAACGAATTTGGTCCAACGGAAACATTTGAGCCTGGTCAAGTGTACTACCTTCCCATATTTCTTTCAGTCTTATTAACAGTTGTTTAAATGCAGTTTAGAGGCTGTCTAGAGGGTTAGTCATTGCAGATTTAGCAAAGCTAGCTAGTAGCTACAGTAGCTAGTAGTTCAGTAAGCATCGGTAGTAGCAACGGAGTAGCGAAGAGCAGCTGTAGTGGTTAGGAGCAGCAACGACAGCGTGGGCGCGAGGCCGTTGCGAGGCAGCGCTGGCAAGTGGTGGTGGACAGATGCTGGTGCACAGTAGGCGAGGCTCGGCGGCGGGGGCAGGCGGAGGCAGGCGGAGGCGAGGCGCATGCAGCTGTAGCTAGCGGGCGTGGCGCTAGGCAGCAGTAGGTGGTAGCAGCAGCA
>NW_021186112.1:0-1842 GCF_002162155.2 Triticum dicoccoides
ACACTCCGGTTTTCTCCGAAATCACCCGAAACACTTCCGGTGTCCGAATATAGTCGTCCAATATATCAATCTTCAGGTCTTGACCATTTCGAGACTCCTCGTCATGTCCGTGATCACATCCGGGACTCCGAACAAACTTCGGTACATCAAAACTTATAAACTCATAATAAAACTGTCATCGTAACGTTAAGCGTGCGGACCCTACGGGTTCGAGAACTATGTAGACATGACCTAGAACCATTATCGGTCAATAACCAATAGCGTGACCTGGATGCCCATATTGGTTCCTACATATTCTACGAAGATCTTTATCGGTCAAACCGCATAACAACATACGTTGTTCCCTTTGTCATCGGTATGTTACTTGCCCAAGATTTGATCGTCGGTATCCAATACCTAGTTCAATCTCGTTACCAGCAAGTCTCTTTACTCGTTCCGTAATGCATCATCCCGTAACCAACTCATTTGGTCACATTGCTTGCAAGGCTTATAATGATGTGCATTACCGAGAGGGCCCAAAGATACCTCTCCGACAATCAGAGTGACAAAACCTAATCTCGAAATACGCCAACTCAACATGTACCTTCGGAGACACCTGTAGTACTCCTTTATAATCACCTAGTTACGTTGTGACGTTTGGTAGTACCCAAAGTGTTCCTCTGGTAAACGGGAGTTGCATAATTCTCATAGTTACAGGAACATGTATAAGTCATGAAGAAAGCAATAGCAGTATACTAAACGATCAAGTGCTAGGCTAACGGAATGGGTCATGTCAATCACATTATTCTCCTAATGATGTGATCCCATTAATCAAATGACAACACATGTCTATGGTTAGGAAACATAACCATCTTTGATTAATGAGCTAGTCAAGTAGAGGCATACTAGTGACTATATGTTTGTCTATGTATTCACACATGTATCATGTTTCCGGTTAATACAATTCTAGCATGAATAATAAACATTTATCATGAAATAAGGAAATAAATAATAACTTTATTATTGCCTCTAGGGCATATTTCGTTCAGTCTCCCACTTGCACTAGAGTCAATAATCTAGTTCACATCGCTATGTGATTTAACACCAATATTCACATCTGCATGTGATTAATACCCATAGTTCACATCATCATGTGATCAACACCCAAAGGGTTAACTAGAGTCAATAATCTAGTTCACATCACTATGTGATTAACACCCAAAAGAGTACTAAGGTATGATCATGTTTTGCTCGTGAGAGAAGCTTAGTCAACGGGTCTGTCATATTCAGAGCCGTATGTATTTCGCAAATATTCTATGTCCACAATGCTCTGCACGGAGCTACTCTAGCTAATTGCTCCCACTTTCAATATGTATCCAGATTGAGACTTAGAGTCATCTGGATTGGTGTAAAAGCTTGCATCGTTGTAACTTTTACGACGGGCTCTTTTATCACCTCCATAATCGAGAAACATCTCCTTAGTCCCCACTAAGGATATTCTTGACCCATGTCCAGTGATCTACTTATTAGATCAAAATTGTATTCCTTTGCCAAACACAGAGCAAGGTATACAATAGGTCTGGTTCACAGCATAGCATACTTTATAGAACCTATGACTGAGGCATAGGGAATGACTTCTCATTCTCTTTCTATTTTCTGCAATGGTCCGGTCTTGAGTCTTACTCAACTTCACACCTTGTAACACATGCAAGAACTCCTTCTTTGACTGTTCCATTTTGAACTATTTCAAAAATTTATCAAGGTATGTACTCATTGAAAAATCTTATCAAGCGTCTTGATCTATCTATATAGATCTTGATGCTCAATGTGTAAGCAGCTTCACTGAGGTCTTGCTTTGAAAAA
>NW_021186113.1:0-1384 GCF_002162155.2 Triticum dicoccoides
GCCAGATCTCATATATAAGATGAACTTATACCAAGGGAATAATTGATTTTAAAAGAAGCTTCGATGAGAAGATGTACATCGTGTCCATGGGCATGAACGCAAAGTTCAAGGTCGACTCCCACTTCTCCAATGCACAACCTTTCATTCACTTCTCGCGCTCAATGAAGTTGCAGTTTCGAAATTTTATCTGGCAAAATACCAGAAGAGTACGACTCGTGAAAACTTTCGAGTTCACACCTATTAAGGAAGGCATAGGTTCAACCCATCGGGGCATCTTAGAATCATATACCAGAATCTTTAGAAGTAATTAACTCAAGCTCGAAGACAGAGCATGGTTAAGAAAGCAGAGGATACAATTTACCAAAGGCATTATGTATCAGAGGAAAGGCTCACAAGATTATTGAATATGAAGGGCGTTGTCAGATAAAATCCAACAAAGGATCTGGTGGTCCACAAGGGATCTGACGTGAGCATCGGTACTCAACTAGAGGAAGAAGATTGCAAGGAGATTAGATTATAGAAACAACTGACTAACTCAATTGTCAAATGCAAAGGAATTATGAGTTCCAAATCAAGGGATCAGAACCAATGCTCTGAGTAGGGATGGATAAGTTGAATAGCCTTAGGGTACAATCAATGACAATTGGATTGGTCGAGAACCAATTCCAGTTAAAAGAATGGCAGCTTAGCCGGAGAAGTAATTTATAAGGATCAATGATGATTGCGTGCATTCGCAAACATATTGAGTCAACAGACTCAAAATGATAATGACAAGGAATGTCATTAAGACTACGAGACTTATGGGATTAACCATAATGCGAGCAAGCAAGAATTTCAAGAGCCAAAGGCTCCAGAGGATTTTCGGAAGATCGAATAGTATTTTAAAGACTTTTGTGAAACTCATGAACAACTGGGGATGAGCGAATACTTGACAAGTGCGGGGATTTATTTGAAGGGGTATTCATGTGGCAAAGAACTGCTAGGCAGTAGGCACGAAGTATTCTCGGAACAATAGAGAAAACTTCGGGTATCTTGTAATAACAAGAACAATGGGGAATGATCGTAAGAATGGCAAGTGTAAGTAGTTATCCATAAGGATTTATCGGTGGTCGGGAATAGCAAAAGTGATGGGCACAAAGTCTCGAGAGAATATCAAAGAGTATCTCCGAAATCTTCTGGTGCAGCCGGTGACCATCTGGACTGAAGGGGCTCTCCGGGAGAAAGTATTTTCGAGAACCTAAAGTTAGTTTTTAGTAAAAATCGTTTAACCCGAATAGAAGAGGGTTCAGAATCCCAGAGTAAAGGTCGAGGAATAAAAGATCCTAATACCTCCCGATGGCGACGTGGGCCCATGGGCCACACAGCCATGTTAGTAAAAGTTTTT
>NW_021186114.1:0-1703 GCF_002162155.2 Triticum dicoccoides
GTGCGGTCCAATGAGTGTTGAGGCTCGCGGTGGCTATCGTTATGTTCTCACCCTCACTGATGATTTAAGTAGGTATGGGTATATCTACTTAATGAAACACAAGTCTGAAACCTTTGAAAAGTTCAAGGAATTTCAGAGTGAGGTTGAAAATCAACGTGACAGGAAAATCAAGTTTCTACGATCAGATCGTGGAGGAGAATACTTGAGTCACGAGTTTGGGGCACACTTAAGAAAATGTGGAATAGTTTCACAACTCACGCCGCCTGGAACACCTCAGCGTAATGGTGTGTCCGAACGTCGTAATCGCACTCTGTTAGATATGGTGCGATCTATGATGTCTCTTACCGATTTACCGCTTTCCTTCTGGGGCTATGCTTTAGAGACTGCCGCATTCACTTTAAATAGGGCTCCGTCGAGATCCGTTGAGACGACACCGTATGAATTATGGTTTGGAAAGAAACCTAAGCTGTCGTTTCTAAAAGTTTGGGGATGCGATGCTTATGTCAAGAAACTTCAACCTGAAAAGCTCGAACCCAAGTCGGAAAAATGTGTCTTCATAGGATACCCAAAAGAAACTATTGGGTACACCTTCTACCTCAGATCCGAAGGCAAGATCTTTGTTGCCAAGAATGGGTCCTTTCTGGAGAAAGAGTTTCTCTCGAAAGAAGTAAGTGGGAGGAAAGTAGAGCTTGATGAAGTATTACCTCTTGAACCAGAAAATGGCGCAACTCAAGAAAATGTTCCTGAGGTGCCTGCACCGACTAGAGAGGAAGTTAATGATCAAGATACTTCTGATCAAGCCCCTACTGAAATTCGAAGGTCCACAAGGACACGTTCCGCACCAGAGTGGTACGGCAACCCTGTCTTGGAAATCATGCTGTTAGACAACGGTGAACCTTCGAACTATGAAGAAGCGATGGCGGGCCCGGATTCCGACAAATGGCTAGAAGCCATGAAATCCGAGATAGGATCCATGTATGAAAACAAAGTATGGACTTTGACTGACTTGCCCATTGAGCGGCGAGCCATAGAAAATAAATGGATCTTTAAGAAGAAGACAGACGCGGATGGTAATGTGACCATCTATAAAGCTCGCCTTGTCGCTAAGGGTTATCGACAAGTTCAAGGGGTTGACTACGATGAGACTTTCTTACCGGTAGCGAAGCTGAAGTCCGTCCGAATCATGTTAGCAATTGCCGCATTCTATGATTACGAAATATGGCAAATGGACGTCAAAACGGCATTCCTTAATGGTTTCTTTAAGGAAGAATTGTATATGATACAGCCGGAAGGTTTTGTCGATCCTAAGAATGCTGACAAAGTGTGCAAGCTCCAACGCTCGATTTATGGGCTGGTGCAAGCATCTCGGAGTTGGAACATTCGCTTTGATGAGATGATCAAAGCGTTTGGGTTTACACAGACTTATGGAGAAGCCTGCGTTTACAAGAAAGTGAGTGGGAGCTCTGTAGCATTTCTCATATTATATGTAGATGACATACTTTTGATGGGAAATGATATAGAACTCTTGGACAGCATCAAGGCCTACTTGAATAAAAGTTTTTCAATGAAGGACCTTGGAGAAGCTGCTTATATATTAGGCATCAAAATCTATAGAGATAGATCGAGACGCCTCATAGGTCTTTCACAAAGCACATACCTTGATAAGATATTGAAGAAGTTCAATATGGATCAATCCAAGAAGG
>NW_021186115.1:0-1459 GCF_002162155.2 Triticum dicoccoides
CTGGATGCACTTCGTGCACAAAACGGACAATCTCTTTCGAAGTATCAGGGTTTCATACGGAAACTCATCTGTTACAAAGGGATTTCATTTTTTTAACTTATTTGAACTCCCTGGTTTTTATGTGTTCAAAATGCACCATTCAAAGCCACATCATCAATTTTCAACCTTTATGACTTCATTTGTTATTTTTCATGCATTTACTGATTATTTTGAGCTATAAGACCTTGAAATTGAAAACATTTGAAATGAACTCTGAAAGGTTCCAAGTTGGCATGGTATCATCATTTCACCCACATAGCATGTTCGAGAAAGTAGAGAGGGTTACATTAAAAACTAGATGCACTTCGTGCACAAAACGGATAATCTCTCTCGAAGTATTAGGGTTTCATACGGAAACTCGTGTGTTACAAAGGGATATCATTTTTTTGAACTTATTTGAACTCCATTGTTTTTTCTATTTTCAAAATGCACCATTCAAAGCCACATCATCAATTTACAACCCTTTCTGACTTCATTTGTTATTTTTCATGCATTTACTGATTATTTTGAGATATGAGACCGTGAAATTGAAAAGCATTTGAAATGAACTCTGAAAAGGTTCCAAGTTGGCATGGTATCATCATTGCACCCACAGAGCATGTGCAAGAAAGTACAAAGGCTTACGGCAGAGACTGGATGCACTTCGTGCACAAAACGGACAATCTCTTTCGAAGTATTAGGGTTTCATACGGAAACTCATCTGTTACAAAGGGATTTCATTTTTTTTGAACTTATTTGAACTCCCTTGTTTTTATGTGTTCAAAATGCACCATTCAAAGCCACATCATCAATTTACAACCCTTTCTGACTTCATTTGTTATTTTTCATGCATTTACTGATTATTTTGAGCTATAAGACCATGAAATTGAAAAACATTTGAAATGAACTCTGAAAAGGTTCCAAGTTGGCATGGTATCATCATTTCAGCCACGTAGAATGTTCGAGAAGGTAGAGAGGGTTACGGCAAAAACTGGATGCACTTCGTGCACAAAACGGACAATCCCTTTCGAAATATTAGGTTTCATACGGAAACTCGTCTGTTACAAAGGGATTTCATTTTTTTTAACTTATTTGAACTCCATTGTTTTTTCTGTGTTCAAAATGCACCATTCAAGGCCACATCATCAATTTACAACCCTTTCTGACTTCATTTGTTTTTTTTCATGCATTTACTGATTATTTTGAGCTATAAGACCATGAGGTTGAAAAGCATTTGAAATGATCTCTGAAAAGGTTCCAAGTTGGCATGGTATCATCATTTCACCCACATAGCATGTGTGAGAAAGTAGAGGGTTACGGCAAAAATTGGATGCACTTCGTCTACAAAACGGACAATCTCTTTCGAAGTACGAGGGTTTCATACGGAAACTCGTCTGTTACAAAGGGATTTCATTTTTTTTGAAATTATTTGAACTCCCTT
>NW_021186116.1:0-1459 GCF_002162155.2 Triticum dicoccoides
CTGGATGCACTTCGTGCACAAAACGGACAATCTCTTTCGAAGTATCAGGGTTTCATACGGAAACTCATCTGTTACAAAGGGATTTCATTTTTTTAACTTATTTGAACTCCCTGGTTTTTATGTGTTCAAAATGCACCATTCAAAGCCACATCATCAATTTTCAACCTTTATGACTTCATTTGTTATTTTTCATGCATTTACTGATTATTTTGAGCTATAAGACCTTGAAATTGAAAACATTTGAAATGAACTCTGAAAGGTTCCAAGTTGGCATGGTATCATCATTTCACCCACATAGCATGTTCGAGAAAGTAGAGAGGGTTACATTAAAAACTAGATGCACTTCGTGCACAAAACGGATAATCTCTCTCGAAGTATTAGGGTTTCATACGGAAACTCGTGTGTTACAAAGGGATATCATTTTTTTGAACTTATTTGAACTCCATTGTTTTTTCTATTTTCAAAATGCACCATTCAAAGCCACATCATCAATTTACAACCCTTTCTGACTTCATTTGTTATTTTTCATGCATTTACTGATTATTTTGAGATATGAGACCGTGAAATTGAAAAGCATTTGAAATGAACTCTGAAAAGGTTCCAAGTTGGCATGGTATCATCATTGCACCCACAGAGCATGTGCAAGAAAGTACAAAGGCTTACGGCAAAGACTGGATGCACTTCGTGCACAAAACGGACAATCTCTTTCGAAGTATTAGGGTTTCATACGGAAACTCATCTGTTACAAAGGGATTTCATTTTTTTTGAACTTATTTGAACTCCCTTGTTTTTATGTGTTCAAAATGCACCATTCAAAGCCACATCATCAATTTACAACCCTTTCTGACTTCATTTGTTATTTTTCATGCATTTACTGATTATTTTGAGCTATAAGACCATGAAATTGAAAAACATTTGAAATGAACTCTGAAAAGGTTCCAAGTTGGCATGGTATCATCATTTCAGCCACGTAGAATGTTCGAGAAGGTAGAGAGGGTTACGGCAAAAACTGGATGCACTTCGTGCACAAAACGGACAATCCCTTTCGAAGTATTAGGTTTCATACGGAAACTCGTCTGTTACAAAGGGATTTCATTTTTTTTAACTTATTTGAACTCCATTGTTTTTTCTGTGTTCAAAATGCACCATTCAAGGCCACATCATCAATTTACAACCCTTTCTGACTTCATTTGTTTTTTTTCATGCATTTACTGATTATTTTGAGCTATAAGACCATGAGGTTGAAAAGCATTTGAAATGATCTCTGAAAAGGTTCCAAGTTGGCATGGTATCATCATTTCACCCACATAGCATGTGTGAGAAAGTAGAGGGTTACGGCAAAAATTGGATGCACTTCGTCTACAAAACGGACAATCTCTTTCGAAGTACGAGGGTTTCATACGGAAACTCGTCTGTTACAAAGGGATTTCATTTTTTTTGAAATTATTTGAACTCCCTT
>NW_021186117.1:0-1147 GCF_002162155.2 Triticum dicoccoides
TGCGGGGATGCGGGGTTGGCACCTACGGCTTCTACGCGGTGCGGTGAGGGCGTGGGTGTGCTCGGTTGGGCGCTACGGTGACCGTGGCCACGACGGCGACATCGCCGGCGGCGTCGAGCTTCGGAGCTCAAGGGGCCGGCAGCTACAGAAGGCTAGGGACGACGGGGCAAGGGGGAATCGAATCAGTGGCTCACCGCGGAGCTGCAGGGATGGTTAGCGGGCTCGGGGACGGCCGGAGTGCAGCGAATCGACGGCGATGACCTCCGGTGGCCGAGGAGGGGAACGGCGACGTAGGCGGCGATGCAGGGCTTCCGGAGACCCGTGGAGCGGTGGGGAGGAAGAGGGGGTCGAGGCGGAGCTCCTGAGCTAGTCGGGGGAGCGAGGGGTGGCCGGTGACGGCTGCTATGGCGAACGGCGGCGAGGGTGGTGTTCGGCCGTGCGAGAGAGAGAGCGAGGGAGAGGAGGGAGGAACTGAGGGAGAGTGAGAGAGAGCAGGGGGGAGGCGTGGCGTCGTCCGGGGCATCGAGCGAGGAGGGGAGGGCAGGCAGGCAGCCGAGCAGGTGGCGTGGCACGGTGGCGCGCGCGCGCGCCGGCCACACTCCCCTCCCTCTGTCGAGGACGAAGACGACAGAGGAGGGAGGCGGGCTGGGCCGCCTGCTGGCTGGGCCGGCCAGCTGGCTGGGCCGCACAGTGGAGGAGCCCAGGTAAGCTCCTCCTGTTATTTATTTTTCTGTTTTCTAATTTCTGACATTTGTTTTGATTTAAATAATATATTAAATCATTTATTTAACTTATGCCAATTTTTGCAGGAGCTAGATATATTATTCCAGAGCTCCTTTATAATTGGCATAATATTTGGACATATATTAATATATAATTAATATATTTCCAATGCAAATATTTATGCATTAATTCCAAATGCCCAAAATAAATACCTATGAGCTCTTAAAAATATTGGTTTGATTTTTATCTCTGTCCAATATTTTCAGAGAGCAACATGAGCATTTTCTTGGACCCTTTTGGAGAAATTTTTATTTGGATCATTTTCAGGAATGATTCTGAGGGTTTCACAATCCCCATTTCAAGTTAAATGGAAATTTTAAACATGATGCACACACTCTGATGCATGACTAGCTAGGGTGTGACA
>NW_021186118.1:0-1187 GCF_002162155.2 Triticum dicoccoides
ATGTACTTCAAACTTTGGTGATCAGTGAATATTTCGCAACGATTACCGAGGAGGTAATGTCGCCAGGTCTTAAGTGCATAGACTACAGCTGCAAGCTCTAGATCATGAGTAGGATAATTCTCCTCGTGTGGGTGCAATTGCCGTGAAGCGTAGGCAATTACGTGTCGATCTTGCATGAGAATGCAACCTAGTCCTTGTCGCGAGGCGTCGCAGTAGATAACAAAATCCTTGGAGAAGTCTGGCGGTACCAGTACGGGAGCAGAAGTCAGGCGTCTTTTCAGTTCCTGAAAGCTGTGCTCACATTGTGGAGTCCACTCGAACTTCTTATCTTTCTTGAGGAGTTCGGTTAGAGGTTTAGCAACCTTGGAGAAGTTCTCGACAAAGCGACGACAATAGCTCGCTAAGCCCAGAAAACTCCGAACTTGCTTGACCGATTCAGGTGGAGTCCAATTAAGGACGGCTTGAACTCGCTCAGGGTTGACAGCAATACCTTTACCAGATATTACATGACCCAGATAGGTCACTTCTGGCAACCAGAATTCACATTTAGAAAATTTGGCATAAAGGCGATGCTCTCGAAGTTTCTGCAACACTAGCCTTAGATGTTCGGCATGTTCTTCCTCGTTCTTGGAGTAGATGAGTATATCATCGAGGTAAACTACAACGAATTTATCCAAATACTCCATGAAGATTGAGTTCATTAACCGAGAAAAGGTGGCTGGAGCGTTGGTTAAACCGAAGGACATGACAGTGTACTCGTATTGGCCATAACGAGTAACAAAGGCCGTTTTAGGAATGTCCCCGTTTCTGATTTTGATTTGATGGTAGCCCAACCTCAAATCCATTTTGGAGAAGACTGAAGATCCAGCGAGCTGATCATACAGGTCGTTGATCCTGGGAAGCGGATATTTGTTCTTGATTGTGACCAAATTGACAGGTCGGTAATCTACAACCATCCGGTCCGTACCATCCTTCTTCTTGACGAATAGGACGGGGCAAGCCCACGGAGATGAACTAGGTCGGATGAAACCCTTTTTCAAGGACTCATCGAGTTGTTTCTTAAGCTCGGCTAGTTCTAGGGGTGCCATCTTATAGGGTCTTCTAGCAATCGGAACGGTTCCTGGAATGAGGTCTATTACAAACTCAACATCCCTGTCAGGTGGAACACCTGGCAATTCCTCTGGGAA
>NW_021186119.1:0-1039 GCF_002162155.2 Triticum dicoccoides
GAAACATATTCTTCAACATTTTCAGCAAGTTTTCAAATGCCGAGTCAGCTACACCTGCCTGTGCCTTCCATTTCAGCAAATCCAGTGTGCAGCCCAGCTTTTTCAGACCATCATCGCATCCGGGGTACAACGACTTTCTGTGATCCTCTAACATGCGATCCAAATTCTCCCTCTCCTTTTCAGTTTCGCAGCATCTCCGTGCATCAGCAATGGTCCGACCAAGATCATCAACGGTCTCATCACGTGCCTCTTCTTCACCTTCACCTTCCCCTTCACCTTCCCCTTCACCTTCAGCATCCTCCATGAAAGTATCACCGAAATGAGCAAGATAGCTTTCATCGATGAAATCATCCCCTTCTTCATCTTCTTCCATTATAACCCCTCTTTCTCCATGCTTGGTCCAACAATTATAGCTTGGCATGAAACCGTGCCGAAGCAGGTGCAGGTGAACTTCTCTTGAGGAAGAGTAACCCTTCTGATTCTTACAGTCAACACATGGACAGATAACAAAACCCTTCTGCTTGTTCGCATTAGCCACTACGAGGAAATCTTTCAAACCCGTAGTGAACTCGCGGGAGAGTCGGTTACCGTACATCCATTTCCGATTCATCTGCATTATTATAATATAAAATATATAATTAACCATCATGCATTTGTTAAACTAACTAGCTATAAACAATAGAAATTAAACAATGAACAACACATATGCATATTTTATCAATGACACACATGCATGAAAGGTTCAAGTTGCTAACCGCGATCGAGGAGGAAAAAATAAATGAGGAACCTCAAGTGTGGCTCCAACACTTCATATCATGTTTGTTTCACCCTCTTGGGGCATTTCATCAAACACCTTGTGTGCATAAGAGGAACCAAAAGCAAACCTACACCCCCTTGTGAAGCTTGTGAAGAGAAGTGGCACCAAATGGCTAAGTGAGCGTGCTGAACTGGTATATATAGGGGAGGAGCTTTAGTCGCGGTTGGCCTGGCCAACCGCGACTAAAGGCCTTTGGGCACCTTTAGTCGCGGTTGGCCTGGC
>NW_021186120.1:0-1091 GCF_002162155.2 Triticum dicoccoides
ACATGTTGGCCACGAGGAGAACAAGCGCACGGTGCACATTCCAAGAGTTGATATGATTGTTCCTTCAACTACTAGGCATACTATGACAACCACATCCGTTGTTGTCAGGACTACATCACCTCCACCATGTGACACATCGCCCCCGAGAGTGGCTACATCATCTGAGTTGATCATAAGAGGTAATGACAAAGGTACTGATCTTCCATCTCTACATGAGAATGATGAATGCCTTGTCAATTTGAATGCACCATCTGATGAGCTACCCACTACTTTAATCACACCACCTATTTTAGAGGACTACGTTGATAATTTGAATTTGCCATGTGATCAAACAACTGAAATACCAACAATTTTGAGTGCACCCATTGGATTAACTATAGATGCAAAAGAACCAATGTTTAATCATTTTGATATGACCTCTAATCTTGGTGATGATTCTGTGTTGAATGACTTATTGCATGTTTGGTTATTTAAGCATGTTGTAGCATGTAAATTTGATGCAAGTAAGGTTTATTCACCAATGTTGGGATTTTTTAATGATGAACATTGTCAATCTTTTGAAATGAATAAGAGCTTCACTTATATGTGCAAACTGAGTTGCAATATTTTCATGCCTTCTACTTCTTGTGCTAATTTATTGGCTTTAGATTTTATGAACTATGCAAGTTACTCATCTATTCATGTGTCATATATGCAAAAATCAAGGGAAGTAAAAATGGATGACATATACATATACAACATGTACACCTTGTCTCTTTTGTTAGCCACATTTCAGATTAAGCAACGCCGAGGACGGCTTTATTTTAAAGAAGGGGAGGATGATGAGGACATGACTACCTTGGATATGACCAAAAATATTGCATATATGCATATTTGTCAGGTGATTTCTAGTGCAAACTATTCAATAATCTATTTATGTTATCCAGAACAAAAATACTTCACACACTTTTGTGTTTTGTCTAATTGCAGGTGTATGGGACATTTGTACAATCCACATATGAAGATAAGGAAGAAAGAGATGTTTATTTGCTGTCCAAAAAGTTCTCTCACGTCACTTTTGGCCCAAGAGAAGATAGAGTCCAAGTCTCTCA
>NW_021186121.1:0-1084 GCF_002162155.2 Triticum dicoccoides
ATAAAGCGTGCTTTGCTAGTTTGTGAGCTTCGATGTTCGAGCTCCTAAACTCATGACGTATATTACAAACCTCAAATTCTGCCCTATGCTGTATGATTTCATGTGCAATAGCCCCATAGCTTCCTTTGCATTGTTGATGGATGTCATCCACGGCCACTTTACAGTCCGACGCAACATGAATCCTCCTGACATATATGTCATCTGCCAGTGCCAGGGCTTCCCTAATAGCGAGCATCTCCAAAGTGCCTGGATCTGAAAGATGAGAGAAGACCACCGCCGAAGCTCCCAAGAAGGCCCCATCCTGATCTCTACAGATAGCTCCTGCTGCACCTCTCTCCCGGCCTACGGCGGCATCAACATTGATCTTCACCAGGCCCTGTGGTGGTGCAATCCATCTGTTACCTCGAGCTTGTGGAGCCCTGACCCCAACGGCCGTCGGAGTCTGGATTGCCTTGAGTTCAGCTATGTAGGATTTTACAAACACGTTAATGGCATAAGGTGTCTGGAAGATATCCTCGTACATGGCCTTCCTTCGAGCGGCCCACAGAGCCCATAGTGTGACGACGAAAGCAAGGAAATCATCTTGGTTGAGCGCTTCGTGCATGACGAATAACCATCTTTTCGCGTTTTCCTCCGTGCATGTGCTCAACTTGGTGACAATCTCCTCTGAAGACAGCGCCCAAGTACTCCTAGAGACCGAACAATCCACAAGGGCATGGCGCCAGGTGTCAACCGCCCCACAAAGACAGCAAGCTCGGGAAGTTGACATATTTCGATGATGGAGCAGCGATGCTGTGGGGACAGAGTGCTTGGCTAGTCTCCATAAGAAAAATTTCAGTTTTGAGGGGACCTTGATCCGCCATAGTTCTGTCCACCCCTGGTCAGCTCCATGAGAGTCAGAAGCCGAGCCATCTTCATAAAGCCATGCCTCGCGGCTGAGCTTCGTTAGTTGGATCATCCGATACGCTGAACGCACGGTGAACGTGCCCTTCCTCTCCTCGGACCAGGCCCAGAAATCGTCAGTCTGTCGTGTGCAAAGGGGTATTTGCAGTATGGCTGCAGCATCGATTGGTATAAACACCGT
>NW_021186122.1:0-1354 GCF_002162155.2 Triticum dicoccoides
GGCACGCACAGCAGGCGGCGGGCGCGAGCAGCAGGGGGCGACGGGCGTCGTGGCTGCGGCTGGATGGCGTTGGTCGCGCGCGCGGGAGCGCACGGGAGTGCATGGGCGCGCGCTCTGGGTCGAGCAGGGGCGAACGGGGTGCGACAGAGGAGGAGAGGAGGAGATCGGGGCCTCACCACGTCCGTGGGGTCTAGGCAGTGGGCGTGAGGAGGAGGACGGAGACGTCGCGGACGGAGTGGAGGCAGGCCGGCGAGGAGGAGGAAGCAGACCGGCGAGGAAGTCCGGCGAGGTCCAGGCGGCGGCTCGGTGGCTCCGGTGACGGCGTCGGGGAGGCAGGGTCGAGGTAGCTTCGGGCGGGGTTCACCGACGGCGCCGTCGTGGACAAGGTGGCGAGGTGGCGGGGGACCGGTAGGGCGACGGGCCACGGCGTCGAGCGGCGGGAGTGCCAGCCGCTGTCGGGGCGCAGGCGAGGCGGCTGGGCGGCGTCGGGTTGGGCGCCGGCATCAGGCTCAGGGGATCTGGCGGGGAAGAGGACGAGGAGGAGCTCCGGCGACGGGGTGGCTCCAGCGAAGTAGTGGCGGGATGAGGCGCGACGGTGGGGCGGGGCTCGATCCAGAATCGGGATCGGGCGAGGGAGAGGGAGCGGAGTGGATCGAGAGGTGGGGGAAAGTGGGGATCTAGGGTTCGATCAGTGGACCGAGGGGGTTAAGTGGGGTGGCCGGCTGGGCCTGGTGGGTTGGCCCAGTGGGGTTGATGGCCTGCTGGGCCGGGGCCGGGGGGGGGGGGTTCTTTTCCCTTTTCTTTTTTTTTCTGTTTAGTTTTCTCTTTCGTATTTTCTTTTTTTTGTTTTATTTTAAGTTCCCTTTTATTACAGCTTTATAAAAACACTAGCACCTAAATTTGTATTTATAAATATACTACTGCCACCTTAATTCTCAACCGAAAATAAAATAGTTTAATATTTTATAAAATTCAATAGGCATTTATTAAACTGTTTTAACTACTGTTTTAATTATCTTAGAGCCTTTAAACACTTTATCGAAGTCTGGTTTCTCCACCATAATTACCGCTGCATTATTTAGTTCACTCCGAACATTTTAGTTTTAAAGTTTGAAAACTTTTGTTGTTTGCCTATGTTTTAAATTTGAATTTGAATTGGGTTCGAATCAACGTGAGTTTAATCACAGTAATGGAGGTGACGTGGCATCATTAGCTTGGGATTACTGTAGTCTAATTATCCGGGCGTCACAATTCTCCTCCACTACAAGAAATCTCGTCCCGAGATTTAAGAGGGGAGTAAGGGGGGTCTGGTTATTCTATGGATCTTCTTGAAGAAGTTAATCCCTTTCGTTGA
>NW_021186123.1:0-2088 GCF_002162155.2 Triticum dicoccoides
GTCTTCCTGGAGAGCATTCGTTTTTGTGACATGTACAAGTTTTACTAATTTTCAGTCATCTGTTTTCTATTTGGCTTCAAGCCTGCTCATTCATTCCTCTGTTTCTTTTTCGTGGTTGGTTTTTACGCTCTCACCCGACCGCATCCGCATGGGAATTTTGAAAATTTCTATTCGGTGGGGTTGTCTGGTGTGGCGGAGGAGGGGAGTGCGGTCAGGTGATAGGGCGGAGGCGGCCATGAAGCGCGACCAGCTACCGGGGATCAGAGGGAGGATGGAGAGAGATGAAGATGGTACGGTGAGCAGGTCGGCGGAGCTCTCCCGTCGCCGTCGGGGTTCGTCAGCAGCAGGCGTAAGTTACGGCCAGCGTTCCCAACATCATCCCTCCCCCATTTTTCATTCCCTCCACCTGTGTCAGTTGGCTTGCTCAGCGTCAGTTCATTCAGGCCATCTGTGTTGATTTTGTTGGTGCCACATTTAGATTCGGATGAGGGGATTTTTTTCTTCAGATTTTGGGGTGAAATCGAGCTTAGGGCCGTATGGGGATCTGAAGCTTCCGGTGGGTAAGAAGAAGTATGTGCTTTGTTTTATGTATGTATGCACTATCGCTGCTGTAATTCCACTTCCTGCCTGCTACCCCCATTTTGGGTCCCAATATGAAACCCAAAAAAGGGATTTTAGGATTTGTGATCCTTATACTTCTGAATGTGTCCATTTTTTGGATCTGAAACATCAGAGTTGGGACTGGCTGTGGTCTTTGTCCCAACTTAGGCAATTGTGCTTATGCTGGAACTGCATCTTTTAATTCCATCTTGTTATGATGGGGCAGTCAGATCATTCCACAAGACCTGATGGATGAAAGTTTACTTCACTGTCCATCACACATATATGTGTGTGTGTGTGTGTGTGTGTGTGTGTAGGATTTCTGTGGTCAGTATAGACGTGTGCAGCAGCCCACTACTTTGTTTTTTTCTCTCAGCATGGTGGGATTCGTGTTTCCGTGGCAGTGCTAAGTGTAGTGAAAAGATTTTTGAGAGTACCTTTTTATTGTTTTTGGCACTTTTTTTTCCGCAAACCCGGAACAGGCGCTATCTATTTTTCTAGCTGAATTATTTTACACTTGCAGTCCAGGATTCAGAATCTTGACATTCTTTTGTTTCCATGTGTGCATTTTTTTCATCTTTTTTGGCAGTAGCAGGGTTGTGGATTCTTTGGGGCAGATGTCATCATGTGGATGCTATGTACCAAATTATGATCATGATGATGGTTTGTCAAACGGCAAGAGTTGTGGGGAAAGCACAACTCTCTTTATTCTTTTTTTTTTCTGTTTTCTCTGGTTCTCAGTTACTCCCTCCGTTCCAAATTACTCGTCGTGGTTTTAGTTCAAATTTAAACTAAAACCACGACGAGTAATTTGGAACGGAGGGAGTACATCAGTTCACTCTTTATTTTCTCATTCTTTTGTTCAGTCTCTCTTTCTTGGTCTCTTAGGTTCCTATTTTCAATCTTCTTCATTTCTTCTTACCTAGTCTCTCTTTAGTTTTCTCAGTCTTATTTAGTAGTATGAGTTTACCTTCTCTTGCTAGTCTTCTTATTTAGCAGCCAGTACCTAAAGGCATAAATTGTGTTTAGTAAGTCTCTCTACTTCTTGCTTCTTTTTAGGCACCTCGTATTTTTCTGTGCCATGTGCAGCAGCAAGTGACTCTGTCACCACTTCTTTTTCTAAATGATGGCCAAGTAAATCTAATTAAGCAGGGGGCATCAACATTGCTATTTCAAGACCTACAAGGACGGTGCATTAGCTTCAAGAAGGGTTGGAAGGAATTTCTCATGGTAAAGCACCTAAGGGCCGACACCTCTGTGATGATCATAATCAGGCCCAGCGCATGCGAGTTCCAAATGATGATAGAAGAAGAAGAAGAAGAGGAAGAGGAGGAGGAGGAAGAAGAAGAAGAAGAAGAAGAAGAAGAAGAAGAAGAAGAAGAAGAAGAAGAAGAAGAAGAAGAAGAAGAAGAAGAAGAAGAAAAAGAAGAAGAAGAAGAAGAAGAAGATGAAGAAGAAGAAGAGGAAGAGGAAGAGGAAGAAGAAGAA
>NW_021186124.1:0-615 GCF_002162155.2 Triticum dicoccoides
TCGTGGAAATCACTCCGGGACCCCAAAACAGTGAGTAATAGTCCAAGAAATGGGCCAAAATCGTTCAAAACTATGAGTGTCGATGATCGACAGGTAAACGCACCCCAGGGTCCGTTACTCGTGGAAATCACTGCGGGAACCTAAAACAGTGAGTAATAGTCCACGAAACGGGCAGAATCGGACAAAACTGCGAGTGTTGATGACCGACACGTAAGCGCACCTTGGGGTTTACCAACTGTGGAAATCGCTTTGGGGCCCCAAAACGGTGAGTAATAGTCCACGAAACGGGTCAGAAACGGCCAAAACTGCGAGTGTTGATGACCGACATGTAAACGCACACCAGGGTTCGTTACACGTGGAAATCACTCCTGGACCCCCAAACAGTGAGTAATAGTCCACGAAATGGGCCAGAATCGAACAAAACTGTGAGTGTTGACGACCGACACGTAAGCGCACCTTGGGTTCAACAAGAATGGAAATCACTTTCGGACCCCAAAACGGTGAGTAATAGTCCATGAAACGGGCCAGAATCGACAAAAACCGCGAGTGTTGATGACCGACACGTAAATGCACCCAGGGTTCGTTAATCATTGAAATCACTCCGGGAACCTATAA
>NW_021186125.1:0-636 GCF_002162155.2 Triticum dicoccoides
CGCCGACCCCGCGCACCCCGCGCACCGTCTTATAAAAAAAATAAGAATCAAACAGCTTTTTAAATGCTACTGTCTTATAAAAAATATTACTGTTATTATTTAAACAAGTTTGAACATATTTAAACACAAATAAGTATCAAACAGCTTTTTAAATGCTAAAAAAATTTTGTGGAGCCTGGGAGTCAAACCCAGGACCTCCTGGTGTGAGAACTGGCTGCTGACCAGTCGAGCTAGTAGAGGGGACTTGATGTGGATCAGTTCTGGTGGTACATAACCTGTTGGCTCGAGTTGAAATAAAAAAAATACTAATGGCGCACCACGGTGAGGTGCGCCATTAGTATGGATGTACTTATGGCGCACCGAGGGGTGGTGCGCCATTAGTATTGTGCCCGATCCCCCCTTCCCGCTGCCCTGACCCACTGTGCCGTAGCCGCCCACGCGCCCCCGCCGCCTCCCTCTCCCCTTCCTCCCCCTCGAGCCCGCGCCGTCCGCCCAAACCTAACCCGACGCCGTCCGCCCGCGCCCGCTCCACCGCCGCCGCCCTGCCTCTCCGCCCTCTCCTCGCCCTCGCCCTCTCCCTCCCTCGCCCTCTCCTCGCCTTCCCTCTCCCTCGCCCTCTCCCCGCCTTCCCTCGCC
>NW_021186126.1:0-1460 GCF_002162155.2 Triticum dicoccoides
AAGTCCTTTTCCGCGGACACGGCTATTCGAATAGATTAGGTTAACCCTGCAGGGGTGTACTTCTTCACACACGCTCTCACCACTTACCGCCGTTTACACGACATGTACTCGGCAACCTTCAAGCGGAAGCCCAACGTGGGTGTCGGCCACGGCCTGCCTAAACACTCGAGTCTCTAGTCCAGGTTTATCGCCTATTCGGGTTCCATCCATGAGGAGATCCGGCCGGAGTTTCGCTCACAGCCCCAAACGATGTGAACAGGGTTCCCGAGACACCAAACGGGCGCCCGGTACACCGTGCCACGTGCCTACCGCATCACAGCCCACCCCTACGGTCAGCGCTGCCCACGGCCTCCAGCATACTACAAACACCAGAAACTACTTGCAACTCCTGGACAGAGGACAAGGGTGATCAAGAAGCCGAGAGGGTCCATTGGTTTCGGGCCTAATGCGTGGTAGTAGCTGAATCATGGATCACAAACACAGAACTCAGTTCCTGAGGACGGCTGCAATGAGACAACCCACCATGTACTCCTACATGGCCTCTCACCGCTACCTTTACCAAATCGTGTTCACACACTTAGCTCACACACAGTAGGACAGGTTCACACGCCTCTGATTCATCCCCGATGAATCAGACCTGACTCAACTCTAAGCAATAGCAGGCATGACAAACAAACATGAATGAGTAGGCACATCAGGGCTCAAACAACTCCTACTCATGCTAGTGGGTTTCATCTATTTACTGTGGCAATGACAGGTCATGCAAAGGACAAAGGAGTTCAGCTACCGCAGCAAGTAACAGATGAATCGGTGTTGTCCTAATGCAGTAAAATAGAGCAGGAGCGAGAGAGTAGGATTGTATCGGAATGAACAAGGGGGTTTTGCTTGCCTGGCACTTCTGAAGATAACATTGAGTCTTCATCAGTGTCAACGATCACATCATCGGTATCACGTCTATCGAGAGGGGACAGGTACCGGTAAATACAGAAAAACACGATCAATGCAATGCACAATATGATGCATGCTATGACATGGCAATATGAATGTGTTTTGGGCTAATGCACCTAAAACCAGATTAAATGAAGTTGGTTTGAATCCAAGATTCAAATTTAAACTCCATATGTGATTATTCAAATGCCATTTAATTGATTTGTGCTAAACAGCAGCTATAAGTTGTTCTAACATGCATGAAAATGGTACAGATGGATTCCTTGAATTTTTCTGATAATTTTTCATATATAAATTATTTAATTTGGAGTTACGGTTAATTTTCTATGATTTTTAGAAGTTTTGGTTATTATCTGAAATTTATAAATCATTTTTGATTTATTTTAATTCCAGAAACAAATACTGCGTCAGCATGACGTATTAGTGACGTCAGCAGGTCAACGTGGCTGGTCCAGGTCAAACCTGGCCAGTGGGTCCCATCCGTCAGTGACTAACCTAACTAATCTAATTTA
>NW_021186127.1:0-743 GCF_002162155.2 Triticum dicoccoides
CCCCCCCTCTAAACCATCAAACCAACACCTCTCCTCTCCTCCGCCTCACCACCGCGCCACCCAACGCCGCGCCGCCTCACCACCGCGCCACCCAACGCCGCCGCCTCACCACCGCGCCACCCCACACCCAACGCCGCCGCCGCCTTACGCCGCCGCCGGAGCCCCTCGCTCTTCGAGGTACTAGCCCCGCGCCGCGTCACCTTTTCTTTTCTCGGATCGTTTTCTTCTAATCGTTCCGATTCTTTTCTTCTCTAAACCGTTCCGGTTTTCTAGATCAGTTTTTCGTTCGGATTTCTTCTCGGAAACCCTATATCGGATTCGTTTTCTTCTCCGATTTAGTTGCCTTTTTACCGTTCGCCGGACCGTTCGTCCTAACGAACGTGATCACCGGATTCTTCTAGGTTAATGAACGTCCGTTCGTTTAACCGTTCGTCGTTCTCTTTTCTCGTCGGATTTATTCCGCGATTCTTCCGATCGTGATTTCAGATCCGATCTTCTTTCTAGTCTATCTTCTTGCTCGTTTATCGGAATCAGGTGATTCAAATGCCTGGAGTTTCGCCTCGAAACCGCCGTTCCGACTAACCAACTTAAACTAAGTTTTGTTACTGTAAAATTTTGACCTAGTTTCAACTTGCTAGAACCGAGTTGTTTTCTTTCGTCGTTTGACTTTCGATGCTTTATTTGATTCGATTCTTTTGCAACCAGGGTTCTTAAGTTGAACTCTCTGGTTAGATCTTTTATTC
>NW_021186128.1:0-1098 GCF_002162155.2 Triticum dicoccoides
CTTTTGCCACAATCTGATTTTCACTCTTATTCTTCTCCTGTTGTGCTTTATTAGCTCTATTAATATCATCTTTCAAAATGGAATCAGGAGTCATAGGAAGCAAAGTAATATTTTTATCCTTATGAACAAGAGTATAGTGATTGTTTCTACCATGGTGTACAGAATTTTTATCAAATTGCCATGGTCTACCAAGTAATAAGGAACATGCTTGCATAGGTACCACATCACAATCAACATAATCAGCATATGTAGAGATACTAAAATGCACACGAACAGTACGTGTTACCTTAACCTTGCCGCTGTTGTTGAACCACTGGATGTAGTAAGGATGTGGATGTGGTCTTGTGGTGAGAGAAAGCTTCTCCACCATCTCCATGCTAGCCAAGTTGTTGCAACTACCTCCGTCTATGATGACGCGCACAGAACGTTCCTTCACAACTCCCTTGGTATGGAACAAATTGTGCCTCTGATTTTGCTCAGCTTGTGTGACCTGCACACTCAAAACACGTTGAGCAACTAAACATTCATACCTGTCAGCGTCTTCAGGAGCCATGTATTGCGTCTCATGATCAGAATCATCTCCACCATGTTCTTCACGTGTAATAAGAGCCAAAGTCTCCTCATCATAGTCACTAGCGGACCCATATCCACCATCCGCGGTAGCAATCATCACACGCGGAGATTTGCATTCTCTCGCATAATGACCTCCTCCCTTACAACGACGACAAATAATATCACTTGTGTGCCCTGTTGATGCCATGGAAGAAGAAGAACGCTGTGTAGGCCCCGCAGGTGCGCTCTTGGCAGATAATGGTGGTTGTGCCTGTTTTCTTGTATCACGGCTGGAGGTGGCACCGGATGGAGGTGCTGGTGCAGTTGAAGTAGAAGATGCACGTGGTGTCCATGATGAAGGTCGGCCTGCAGAAAAGTTAGTTCGCCCCAATGCTTGTCGATCCTGCACTTCACGTTCAGCTTTACAAGCAAGATGGAATAAACGAGTGATATTAGTATACTCCTTATAGTCTAGAATGGTCTGAATCTCTCTATTTAATCCACCCAGAAAACGTGCAAGCATAGCTTCATTCTCCTCAACAATAC
>NW_021186129.1:0-1182 GCF_002162155.2 Triticum dicoccoides
GGACTGCAAAAGACACCGAGGCGGCTGACCGGGCTGAGGTAGAGCGGGCATCCAAGTATGCTCGTAAAAAAGAGAGGATGCTCTGTTACCGGTGCGGTGAGAAAGGTCATTTCATTGCGGAATGTGTGGCCCAACTTTGTGACTCCTGTGGCAAGCCGGCTCATGCGTCGGGAGAGTGTCCTTTTTTGAGGGAGCAGACTCCAGCTCTTACAGTCTACGGCGTGTACTGTGCTGAGCTTATGTTTTTTGAGTCAACAGCTGCGAGGGAGATTCCAGTTGATGCTCAGAGTCTCACTACTGGTTTAGTGAAGGTCACCCAGGGAGATGTCTCACAGGCTCAGATTGTGCAGAGACTGCAGCAGCTGGCTCCGGGTGATTTTCAGTGGGACCTTGTTTCTATTGAGGAGAGAGTGTTCAGAGTTGAGTTCCCTTCAGTTGAGGACTTGCAGCGATTGTTGAGCTTTGGGATGTGTAAGGTGCCAGGCTCTACTGGTATTTTAGAGTTTCATGAATGGAAGAAAGTTGAGCCTAAGGGGAAGCCGCTTACTCAGCTGTGGCTGCGTTTTTTTGGAGCGCCTTCTGAGGCTATGGCTGATGTTCGTGTGGTGGCTAGTTTGGGGAGGTTGGTTGGTAAGACGGAGAAGGTTGACATGGCGTTCACTCGAGCACAGGGGGTGGCCAGACTGCGAGTCAGTATTTTGGACATAGAGTATGTTCCGGATGTCGTCAATTGGACATATAGGGGAGAGGTATTTCCCCTTGACATAGAGTTTGAGGATGCGGAACTGTTTGCTGTGGTGGCCGTGGGTACTGATGTGGACATGCACGAAGGGGGAGGGGATGCTGCTGGATCTGGGGGACCGACTGAGGAGGCTGGACAGGAGTCCAACGGTTCGGGACCTATAGCTCAGGAGCCTGGGAACGGATCCGGAGTGGAGCCGTCTCACACTTCATCCACGCCTCATAACTCTTTGCGGTTTGGGTCCTTTCAGTCGTCGTCAGCCCCTCCTCGCCTGTGGAGTGATCGGGTTGACTCTGATGAGGCTGTTGAGCATTCGCTCCCGGTCTTGGACTTTGGACCGGCTCTTCGGCGTATGGATGGCGCTCGAGCGATGGTTGGGCGCGCGGTGGAGTCTCAGGGGTCGCCGGTGCTCCCAGGGCCGTCGGTGCCATCGAGCGGCC
>NW_021186130.1:0-1121 GCF_002162155.2 Triticum dicoccoides
TATATCTGGGGCGTTACAACACTCCACCACTACGAAAAGATCTCGACCCGAGATCTAGGACTGAAAGAACTCCGGGTACTCAGAACGGAGGTGATCCTCGCGTTCCCAGGTGGCTTCACGGTCGGAATGGTGAGACCACTTAACTTTGAGAAATTTGATTGACTTGTTGCGAGTCTTGCGTTCAGTCTCTTCAAGAATAGCAACTGGGTGCTCACGATAAGAGAGATCTTCTTGGAGCTCAATGTCCTCGAAGTTGACGGTGCGGTCAGGAGTCTTGAAGCACTTTCGAAGCTGAGAGACATGGAACACATCATGAACATTTGCAAAGTTTGAAGGAAGCTCGAGTTGATAGGCGAGGTCGCCTCTCTTGCTGACAATCTTGAAAGGTCCCACGTATCTAGGGGCAAGCTTCCCTTTGATACCGAAGCGACGAGTACCTTTCATAGGAGAGACGCGGAGGTAAACATGATCTCCAATCTCGAAAGTCAAATCATGGTGCTTACTATCATAGTAGCTCTTCTGGCGGGATTGAGCTGCTTTGAGGTTATCACGAATGACTTTGCACATTTCTTCTGCTTCTGTGATTAAGTCATTACCCAGCAGCTGACGTTCACCGGTTTCAGACCAGTTGAGAGGGGTACGGCACTTCCTGCCATATAGAATTTCAAAGGGGGCCTTGCCCGAACTTGCTTGAAAGCTATTGTTGTAAGAGAATTCAGCATAAGGAAGACAATCCTCCCACTTCATGCCGAAGGAGATCACACAAGCCCTGAGCATATCTTCAAGAATTTGGTTGACACGCTCGACTTGACCGCTTGTTTGAGGATGGAAAGCTGTGCTGAAGCGGATGTTGGTGCCCATGGCCTTCTGAAAAGAATCCCAAAACTTGGAGGTAAAAATGCTGCCACGGTCTGAAGATATCACTTGAGGAATACCGTGCAGAGAGACAATGCGAGAGGTATAGAGTTCCGCCAATTGAGCTGCAGTGATCGACTCTTTGATAGGCAGAAAGTGAGCCACTTTGGTGAGCTTGTCGATGACAACAAATATAGCATCATTGCCACGCTTGGACTTTGGAAACCCAGTCACGAAGTCCATTTCAATGTGGTCAAACTTCCATT
>NW_021186131.1:0-1813 GCF_002162155.2 Triticum dicoccoides
GGAGGAAGATGAGCACGTCCATCGCTACATGGCTGCTATGGACGACGTCAGGTTCTCCACTACTTGGCGGGTTCTTTGGGCAGATGACCAGAGATATGATCCTGTGATGGTTCCTTCTGTTTGGGTGTGCACCGCCCGCGCCCCAGGAACCGCGAGTGGCGCCCTAGATTCTTCTGTAGTACTCGATCTTTATTAGGTACCTAGCCAGTGATGTATTCGATATATAGTATTCGAGACGATGTATTTGAGATTATATATATTAAGACGATGATGTATTCGAGATTATATATTCGAGAGGATGTATTCGAGATTCAGATTTTCCTTATTGATTAATTGCATCCATGCATTGTAATTTGAATACTAAATTGTTTTATATTTCTTCTGTATTATTAGTAAAGTAAAAGCTATGGCCGACAATACCGGCAGAGAGAGAGAAGAGGAATTGTTCGACATCATACGCAGCCCTCATAGGCTAGATGATCTGAATGAAGCAGATGATGGCTCCCAATATCTTAACAATACCGGAGAGGGTGATGAAAAGATATTCGATCTCGACGACCGGGCTGATGAAGTCATGAACTATGATTATGATTATGACACAGACAATGTTTGTGATGACACAGACAATGCTGATCTTCAAATAAAAAACACTACCGGCGAGGTATATTTATATAAACATGCATCATGGTGATCATCACATGTTTTTTTTTATTGAAGATATATTAACGAATCGATCTTTCTTCTTTCAGCCCTCCGGATCGAGCAAATCTGCTTCTACAGACAGCAAGACAAAGCGAGGCCCGGGCAGATTGTTGAAGGATGGTGTAAAGTACCACATCAAATCCATCAAACCTAGTGGCGAACCCCTCACGCCTAAGAACATTGCGAACAAGTGGACTCATCAGTGCGGAGTTCTTGTGAAGGACAAACTCCCGATCTCCATTCAAGAATGGAAAGAGCCAAAGACTAAACGTCCAGGTGTTACTTGGGTCGATGGCAGAGCCAAAGAAGACCTGGTGAAATCTCTGATGGAACATTTCACCCTACCAGATCATTTCACTAAAGCAGATGTGGACAAAGTCAAGGCCGCTGCTCTTAAGAAGATGACAATTGCATTCAACACCCACAAGAAAACTGTATGGGCCAACTACCTCGCTAATGAAAGGAAGACTCCAGATTTCAAGGGAACACTGGAGAAGCAAAGAGAACATTGGGACGATTTCGTGACCTTCAAGGATTCAGAAATATCTAAGGAACGGTCGATGAAAAACAAGGCAAATGTCGCAAGAAAGACGCAGTTCCATAGGCTGGGTCCAGGTGGCTACGCGGTGGCATTGCCTAAGTGGGATAAGTCTGAGCAAGAGATGGAGGATGCAGGGGTCACTTCAGTTACCCGGCACTGGCCCCCCAGGTGCAGATCTTGGTTCTATGCGCATGGGGGGCGTTGGACCCGAAGACAGGCCTGGTTTCAAAGAAGGCAAGTCTAAAAGGAGCCGAACAAAAGATAATTGACGCAATAGAAGAAGCTCGAGCGGGGGTGTTCACGCCCAACAGAGAGAACGACGAGCTTACGCGTGCCCTGGGAAATCCTGAACACCCGGGAAGAACACGAGGCATGGGTGTTATTCCCTGGTATGAGGGCTTTTTGGACTGGAATGACGACTACAGGTCCCGTGCAAGAAAGAAGATGGAGGAGGAGAAGAAGAGGAAGCTGGAGGAGGAGCAGAGGAAGCAGGACGCAGAACGCCTTCAAGGCCTAGAAGCAAGGCACGTGGACCTGGCACTCAAATTCCAGCAGCAGCAGCAGCAGATC
>NW_021186132.1:0-1324 GCF_002162155.2 Triticum dicoccoides
TAATCACAGAAGCAGAAGATATGTGCAAAGTCATTCGTGATAACCTCAAAGCAGCCCAGTCCCGCCAGAAGAGCTACTATGATAGTAAGCACCGTGATCTGGCTTTCGAGATCGGAGATCACGTTTACCTCCGCGTCTCTCCTATGAAAGGTACTCGTCGCTTCGGTATCAAAGGGAAGCTTGCCCCTAGATACGTGGGACCTTTCAAGATTGTCAGCAAGAGAGGCGACCTCGCCTATCAACTCGAGCTTCCTTCAAACTTTGCAAATGTTCATGATGTGTTCCATGTCTCTCAGCTTCGAAAGTGCTTCAAGACTCCTGACCGCACCGTCAACTTCGAGGACATTGAGCTCCAAGAAGATCTCTCCTATCGTGAGCACCCAGTTGCTATTCTTGAAGAGACTGAACGCAAGACTCGCAACAAGTCAATCAAATTTCTCAAAGTTAAGTGGTCTCACCATTCCGACTGTGAAGCCACCTGGGAACGAGAGGATCACCTCCGTTCTCAGTACCCGGAGTTCTTTCAGTCCTAGATCTCGTGACGAGATCTTTTCGTAGTGGTGGAGTGTTGTAACGCCCCAGATATAATTTCCATATTTGTATCCAACTCTTGCTGTCTCCGGCGCTAAGTTATATTTATTTCTCGGGTTTGGGTCTTTGTCTCCGTGTGTTGTTTTTCTTTTTCGTGCATCTCTTATCATGTCTTCACGTGCATTGCATTTGCATACATGTTCATCTCATGCATTCGAGCATTTTCCCCGTTGTCCGTTTTGCATTCCAGCGCTTCGTTCTCCTCCGGTGGTCATTTCTAGTCTTCTTTCGTGTGTGGGGTTTAAACATTTCCGGATTGGACCGAGACTTGCCAAGCGGCCTTGGTTTACTACCGGTAGACCACCTGTCAAGTTTCGTATCATTTGGACTTCGTTTGATACTCCAACGGTTAACCGAGGGACCGAAAAGGCCTCGTGTGTGTTGCAGCCCAACACCCCCCAAATTTGGCCCAAAACCCACCAAACTCTGCTCCATGTCCTAGAGCGTTCGATCACGATCGTGTGGGCGAAAACCGCACCTCATTTGGACTCTCCTAGCTCCACTTATGCCTATAAATACCCCCCTCCATTCGGATCTCTTCTTCCCCGTCCGAAACCCTAAAAATCCCCGCGCCGAGCCGGACATGTCCGTCCCGGCCCGGACAACCGCCGCCGCCGCCCGCAGCCACTAAGGGCTCACCACGTGGCAGCCGCGCCTCCACCGCCGCCGCGGCCCGCCAGGCCCGGGGACGGCCCCCGCGAGCCCGCGCCTCCTCCTTTCCCCGAGCGCCGCC
>NW_021186133.1:0-1857 GCF_002162155.2 Triticum dicoccoides
CTCTTGAGTAGGAAATCTAGTTCGGCAACCTAGAGTTCGTTGTCGACGTTCGGGGTGATCTCATCTTTACTGGGTTCTCAGCTTTACCTTAGGGGCCCAGCAATCCCGAAGCCTCAATTTCAGACCTTCTCCAAGATCCTTGGGTCGGCCTCTATCTCGGATATGGCTTTGAGCTCGTATCTGATCTCAGCGGTCAGCCTTGGCAGAAGGCATCCCCCTATGCAAGCATACCGGAGGTTAACTCCCAAGGACTTCAGAGGATGAATCTGGCTGACCTCTTGCTGTTAGACGAGACGTTGGATCAGATCCAAGCAATGAACATCAGACACAAGTTTGCCGAGTTCCACGATAGAATGAACTCGGTAAAGCGCTGGCACAAATTTGCTAAGTTGGACTCGATATTACTGCTGAAGTTACTCCTGCTTTGGTTAGTCTCAGGCGCAATAGTGCCAGATGCCGCTAGATCGGCGCCCACAGGCATATCCTCCTTGTGCCCCGCGCCGCCAGGATACACAGGAGTTTGTTGTTGCTGCAAAAAATCACGGTTTGGAGAGCTGATTTTTTCACCGCTATCTCCATCAGGGTTAGAGCTATTAAACAAATGATTATCAACATGATATTCAGCCCCTTGATAAGTAGGATTTAATATCTCTAGAGATAACAAAATTATTTTAGCACGTAGGCGAGCACCGGCATTGCCGTGGAGAACAGAAAAAGGAAAAATATTTTCATCAAGTGCAACATCCCTAGAGATGTAAATACGGCCAGTGAAGATGTAAGGCACTTGAAGCCTTTGTGAAGGTTGCTATACCCAAGGAAAGCACATTGCTTTGACCGCAATGCGTGTTCGTGTTTATTGTAGGGTCGAAGATTGGGCCAGCAAGCACACCCAAAGATTCGAAGAATAGAGTAGTTTGGTTTTTCATGAAACAGCCGTTCAAAGGGTGTCCCAAAGTTGATAACCTTGCTAGGAGTTCGGTTTATCAAGTATGTTGCAGCAATGAGAGCTTCATCCCAAAATTTAAGGGGCATGGAAACTTGAGCAAGAAGGGACAAGCCTACTTTGAGAATATGTCGATTTTTCTCTCTGCTGAACCATTTTGTTGGTGAGCATGAGGGCACGAGACCTGATGTGATATGCTTATCTTGGTGAAAAGGGAGTTTCATATTTCATACTCCCCTCCCGAATCTGTTTGAAGAGCAAGAATTGTACGGTCAAATTGTCGTTCTACAAGATTCTAAAAGTCAAAAAATTTCTAGAAGACCTCAGACTTGTGTTTGATTAGATAGATCCATGTGAATTTATTGAAGTCATCTATGAAACTCAGATAGTATTTTTTTATTCTTCCTACTATTACAAAAGCAGGACCCCAAACATCAGAAAACACATGTTCTAAAGTAAATTTTGAATCACTTATTGACTCTAGATAAGGAAGTTGGTAACTTTTGCCTTTCTGGCAGGCGTCCCATACAAAATCATTATGGAAGGATGTAGCACATGGGAGTTTATTTTCACTAATGTCTTTGCTAACAATAACAGAAGACAGATGCACTAGACGTTAGTGCCACCTATCCAAGGATAGCTTGGTAGCACTTAGCACTTGCTTCTTGACATTGGATCCGGTGTGCCTAACTCGATAGAGACCTCTCCTACTCTTTCCTTGAAGGAGTACCTTTCTTGTTCCCTATTCCTTTACAAAATAAGAATATGGATGAATTTAAACAAAAGAGTTATTATCAATCGCAAGATGACTAGCAGAGATTAGACTTTTGTTGGCTTCGAGTACATGGACAATATAATTCAAATGAAGATCACGATCTAGGGTGTGAATAGCAGAATGACCAATGTGTTCAATA
>NW_021186134.1:0-1210 GCF_002162155.2 Triticum dicoccoides
TTCTTTATCATAAGTAGAATAATTCAGACTAGGCCCACTCAATTTTTCAGAAAAGTATGCAACAGGTTTGCCATCTTGTAATAACACACCTCCTAATCCAATTCCACTAGCATCACATTCAAGCTCAAAAGTCTTATTAAAATCAGGAAGTTGGAGTAAAGGAGCATGTGTCAACTTATCTTTCAATACCGTGAAGGCTTCTTCCTGTGCGGTACCCCAAACAAAAGGCACATCCTTCTTTGTAAGCTCGTTGAGAGGTGCAGCAATGGTGCTGAAATCTCTCACAAAACGCCTATAGAATCCAGCGAGGCCAAGAAAACTCCTCACTTGTGTGACCGTTTTGGGCTGCGGCCAACTCTCAATAGCTTCAATCTTGGCTTTGTCAACTTCAATTCCCTGTGGAGTAACAACATAGCCAAGAAAAGATACTCGGTCGGAGCAAAAGGTGCACTTCCCAAGGTTACCAAACAAACGTGCATCACGTAGAGCAATAAAAACAGCACGTAAATGTTCCAAATGTTCTTCCAAAGATCTGCTATAAATCAGTATGTCATCAAAGTAAACTACCACAAATCGTCCAATGAAAGCACGTAAAACTTCGTTCATTAATCTCATGAAAGTACTAGGTGCATTAGTTAACCCAAAAGGCATGACTAACCACTCATATAATCCAAACTTAGTTTTAAATGCTGTTTTCCATTCATCTCCCAATTTCATACGAATTTGATGGTAGCCACTATGCAAATCAACTTTGGAGAATATTGTAGAGCCACTCACTTCATCAAGCATATCATCTAGCCTAGGAATAGGATGACGATAACGAATAGTAATATTATTAATGCCTCTACAATCAACACACATACGTGATGTACCATCCTTTTTCGGCACTAGAATAATAGGAACAGCACAAGGACTAAGGGATTCGCGTATATAACCTTTGTCGAGAAGCTCTTGTACTTGGCGCATAATCTCCTTCGTCTCCTCTGGATTGGTACGGTATGGTGCACGGTTTGGCAGTGAAGCACCGGGAATTAAGTCAATCTGATGCTCAATCCCTCGAATAGGCGGTAATCCCGGTGGCACGTCTTGTGGAAAGACGTCAGCGAACTCCTGCAAAATGTTAGTGACAGCAGGAGGCAAAGAGGAAGGCACGTCCTCGAATGAAAATAATGCCTCTTTGCACACAAAAGCATAGCAAACAGATTTGCTG
>NW_021186135.1:0-710 GCF_002162155.2 Triticum dicoccoides
AGCCGATTCATATAATGCTATAAGTTCGGGGTGCCGCACTTGTGAAAGTGTTCGGACTTATCACACCATAATTCTGGGAACATAAGCCTCTGGTGTATTAGGTCGTACCAAAAATATACGGGTGCAAGATGTCATTTAATGAACATATATATATATATATATATATATATATATATATATATATATATATATATAAAGTAATGTAGTTACAGTCGAAAAGTGCTGCATTATTTATTAAAGGAAGTCTGCTATGAGTGCGGACTGATACAAATAGTGCGGTAAGCAAAGGTTTGGACTAATTAAACATGTCCCCCTCCAGGGGTGGTGTCGGGGATATACCCCGCGGTGTAAACCGGCCGGAAGTTAACCCGGCCGGACTTGGCGGTTCATTAGTAACCCGGTTGGCGGGTTAGATGGATGACGAGGCCCAAGGCCCAGAAGGTCGGTTCACGTTTAATGGTGGGCCGGTTTATGAGGAAAGCATAAGGACTATTCTCCTACAAAGGAAGCAAGACTAGGACTCCACTTGTAATAGAGTAATCCTAATCCAACTAGGACTAGTCATGTAAACCGCCCCTTCAACATATATAAGGAGGGGCAGGGCTCCCCAAAGAGGGAGAGGCAACAAGCAATAATCTCTAGGGCTAGACACAATAAGGAGAGCCGGTTTACGGCGACTCCCCATGAGCATAATGAGATCTAGCCTCAAA
>NW_021186136.1:0-1088 GCF_002162155.2 Triticum dicoccoides
AGCGCGAGCTACGACATAATTTGCAAAAGGTCTTTTGACTATGTTCAGGATAATTAAGTTCATCTTATGAACTCCCACTCAGATAGACATCCCTCTGGTCATCTAAGTGATCACATGATCCGAGTCAACTAGGCCGTGTCCGATCATCACGTGAGACGGACTAGTCATCATCGGTGAACATCTTCATGTTGATCGTATCTGCTATACGACTCATGCTCGACCTTTCGGTCTCCGTGTTCCGAGGCCATGTCTGCACATGCTAGGCTCGTCAAGTTAACCCTAAGTGTTTTCGCTGTGTAAAACTGTCTTACACCCGTTGTATGTGAACGTAAGAATCCATCACACCCGATCATCACGTGGTGCTTAGAAGCGACGAACTGTAGCAACGGTGCACAGTTAGGGGAGAACACTTCTTGAAATTTTGTAAGGGATCATCCTATTTACTACCGTCGTCCTAAGCAAACAAGATGCATAAACATGATAAACATCACATGCAATCAAATAGTGACATGATATGGCCAATATCATTTTGCTCCTTTTGATCTTCATCTTCGGGGCTCCATGATCATCATCGTCACCGGCACGACACCATGATCTCCATCATCGTGTCTTCATGAAGTTGTCATGCCAACGACTACTTCTACTTCTATGGCTAACGCGTTTAGCAATAAAGTAAAGTAAGTTACACGGCGTTCTTCAATGACACGCAGGTCATACAAAAAATAAAGACAACTCCTATGGCTCCTGCCGGTTGTCATACTCATCGACATGCAAGTCGTGAATCCTATTACAAGAACATGATCAATCTCATACATCACATATATCATTCATCACATCCTTTTGGCCATATCACATCACATAGCATACCCTGCAAAAACAAGTTAGACGTCCTCTAATTGTTGTTTGCATGTTTTACGTGGCTGCTATGGGTTTCTAGCAAGAACGTTTCTTACCTACGCAAAACCACAACGTGATATGCCAATTGCTATTTACCCTTCATAAGGACCCTTTTCATCGAATCCGTTCCGACTAAAGTGGGAGAGACTGGCACCCGCTAGCCACCTTATGCACCAAGTGCATGTCAATCG
>NW_021186137.1:0-73527 GCF_002162155.2 Triticum dicoccoides
CAGGAGTCATAGGAAGCAAAGTAATATTTTTATCCTTATGAACAAGAGTATAGTGATTGTTTCTACCATGGTGTACAGAATTTTTATCAAATTGCCATGGTCTACCAAGTAATAAGGAACATGCTTGCATAGGTACCACATCACAATCAACATAATCAGCATATGTAGAGATACTAAAATGCACACGAACAGTACGTGTTACCTTAACCTTGCCGCTGTTGTTGAACCATTGGATGTAGTAAGGATGTGGATGTGGTCTTGTGGTGAGAGAAAGCTTCTCCACCATCTCCATGCTAGCCAAGTTGTTGCAACTACCTCCGTCTATGATGACACGCACAGAACGTTCCTTCACAACTCCCTTGGTATGGAACAAATTGTGCCTCTGATTTTGCTCAGCTTGTGTGACCTGCACACTCAAAACTCGTTGAGCAACTAAACATTCATACCTGTCAGCGTCTTTAGGAGCCATGTATTGCGTCTCATGATCAGAATCATCTCCACCATGTTCTTCACGTGTAATAAGAGCCAAAGTCTCCTCATCATAGTCACTAGCGGACTCATATCCACCATCCGCGGTAGCAATCATCACACGCGGAGATTTGCATTCTCTCGCATAATGACCTCCTCCCTTACAACAACGACAAATAATATCACTTGTCTGCCCTGTTGATGCCATGGAAGAAGAAGAACGCTGTGCAGGCCCCGCAGGTGCGCTCTTGGCAGATAATGCTGGTTGTGCCTGTTTTCTTGTATCACGCTGGAGGTGGCACCGGATGGAGGTGCTGGTGCAGTTGAAGTAGAAGATGCACGTGGTGTCCATGATGAAGGTCGGCCTGCAGAAAAGTTAGTTCGCCCCAATGCTTGTCGATCCTGCACTTCACGTTCAGCTTTACAAGCAAGATGGAATAAACGAGTGATATTAGTATACTCCTTATAGTCTAGAATGGTCTGAATCTCTCTATTTAATCCACCCAGAAAACGTGCAAGCATAGCTTCATTCTCCTCAACAATACCAAATCTAATCATGCCAGTTTGTAATTCCTGATAATATTCTTCTACAGAATTTTTCCCTTGTCTTAAACGCTGCAATTTTTGAAGCAATTCACGTTGATAATATGGTGGAACCCAACGCGTACGCACAGCAGTTTTCAAAGCAGCCCAAGTAGTTGGAATAGGATATAATCTACAATGTTCAGACCACCATACACATGCAAAACTAGTGAAAGCACAAACAGCAGCAGCAACTCGTGATAGAGGCAAAGGTGTCCCGTCTTTCGATGAGATGGTGGATTTCGCTTTGGTGGAAGTCGACTTTGACGATCCGACTACGAACGTGCGAGGACGTCGCGCCTTAGCAATCGCTAAACCAACTCCGAGAGGTTATTGACCACGCCGGAGCACGATCAACCTGACCACGAGGGTCTGTTTCCCGCGAGCAAACGAAGAACAAGCAAGAAACTAAGATTGCAATCTGGATATTGCGAATATAAGACGAAAGCTTTATTGATCAAGGTGGGGTTCTGTGACGCCTTTGTCTGGTCGTTGAACACAAACGAAGTACGCGAAGTTGCAGCTATGGCGAACTTTTAATCTAAACAAAACCCAAAGTCTAAACGATGCCCTAAGGGCTGTATATATGGAGGAAGAGGGGGGGAATTTCGTGGCCCTTGGTGGAGGGGTCCGAAATCAACCCTATCTCTTGTTTCCCCACACATACGGACTCTAAAAATAGCCTATACTTATGTATTTCGAAATTACATGGGCCTGGCCCAATAATAAGGTGACGCAGCACCTAAAATAGCCTCGGGACGAAATTTATGAAGTGGCATCTTGTATATTTCGTCCAAGGCTTCATGCACCCATTATGGTGGCTTCAAAGTCCTGAAATCATCACTTGTAACCCCGTTCTTGTTTCCCTTGCGCATGCCATCATCTCCATGCTTGTTCTTGCTCCAATGTTCATCCTTCTCCAAGCTAGGCCCTTCATTTGTAAGCAAAACAAATGTATCCAATTTAGGCAGCATCATATTCTCATGAACATTAGAATCATTACCAAGAAACGAAAGTACCTGGTAATTTAGTTGGCGTGCACGAGCTCTAGTAATTGGTCCAGTATGTATAGCAGCAGGGGCTGTGGGTGTAACAATTGTATTGATGTCCTCATCACATGATCAGGTTAATGTATCTATACCACCATTTAATGGCCGTTTTAAACCTGCTTTATATATTGAATGGGAGTTCGACATAAAAAATATATTTGCTTCCCATAATTTCGATGAACATAAAAAGGTTAAGGTTGCGGTTGGTTCTTTCACTGGTTATGCTTTGGTTTGATGGAGTGAATATTGTCGGTTACACCCTGATTATATACCTACTACTTGGGATGATTTGAAACTTGCCATGCGACATACTTTCGTCCCTGCTTATTATACTCGTGACATGATTAAGAAGTTGCAACACTTAAAACAAGGTAGTGAAACTGTAACAAAATATTATGATGATTTACAAACTACCTTGTTGCATTCCTCTTTAGAAGAAAGTGAAGATGATTTTATGGATAGATTTTGGGGAGGATTAAACCGTGATATTCAAGAGATACTAATTCATGAAGAGTGTTATCCTATGGACCATTTGTTTCATCTTGCTTGCAAAGCTGAACAGGAAATAAAACGACGTGTTGGCCACGAGGAGAACAAGCGCACGGTGCACATTCCAAGAGTTGATATGATTGTTCCTTCAACTACTAGGCATACTATGACAACCACATCCGTTGTTTTCAGGACTACATCACCTCCACCATGTGACACATCGCCCCCGAGAGTGGCTACATCATCTGAGTTGATCATAAGAGGTAATGACAAAGGTACTGATCTTCCATCTCTACATGAGAATGATGAATGCCTTGTCAATTTGAATGCACCATCTGATGAGCTACCCAGTACTTTGATCACACCACCTATTTTAGAGGACTACGTTGATAATTTGACTTTGCCATGTGATCAAACAACTGAAATACCAACAATTTGGAGTGCACCCATTGAATTAACTATTGATGCAAAAGAACCAATGTTTAATCATTTTGATATGACCTCTAATCTTGGTGATGATTCTGTGTTGAATGACTTATTGCATGTTTGTTTATTTAAGCATGTTGTAGCATGTAAATTTGATGCAAGTAAGGTTTATCCACCAATGTTGGGATGGTTTAATGATGAACATTGTCAATCTTTTGAAATGAATAAGAGCTTCACTTATATGTGCAAACTGAGTTGCAATGTTTTCATGCCTTCTACTTCTTGTGCTAATTTTTTGGCTTTAGATTTTATGAACTATGCAAGTTACTCATCTATTCATGTGTCATATATGCAAAAATCAAGGGAAGTAAAAATGGATGACATATACATATACAACATGTACACCTTGTCTCTTTTGTTAGCCACATTTCAGATTAAGCAACGCCGAGGACGGCTTTATTTTCAAGAAGGGGAGGATGATGAGGACATGACTACCTTGGATATGACCAAAAATATTGCATATATGCATATTTGTCAGATGATTTCTAGTGCAAACTATTCAATAATCTATTTATGTTATTCAGAACAAAAATACTTCACACACTTTTGTGTTTTGTCTAATTGCAGGTGTATGGGACATTTGTACAATCCACATATGAAGATAAGGAAGAAAGATGTTTATTTGCTGTCCAAAAAGTTCTCTCACGTCACTTTTGGCCCAAGAGAAGATAGAGTCCAAGTCTCTCACGTTCTGGATTCAGATTCGGACTGCACAGACACACCTGACTCAAAACACACACAAGTTTTTTCATACGGACTCCGAATTGGGTGATTCTTTTTTTGTTGGAAACTAGATTTCGTGCACTTTCCAACCCAATTGGAATCACCTTCAAATTCGTCCGGAGCGTTGAGTTGTGGACGAAACAATCTGATGCTGCAGCAGAATCCGAGTCAAACTACAAGTCCAAAGGTGTTACATCACCTCCACTTGGGCCCATTGGCCTTGTACGACCTAGATTTAGTTTTAGGCTGCCTTGGGACGTCCTCCCACCTCCTTGGCCGCCACCCCTTGCTCCTATATAAGTAGATCCATCTAGTAGCTTTTCCTTGGGATTTGTTTAGTTAAAAGTTAGCCATTGCAATTTCGTGTACTTAGTTTGTGTCCAACGACCAGACCAAGACCGCTTACGGATCCCCACCTTTATCAATACTTCATATATACTCGCAATATTCAGATTGCTTTTATCATATTCTTGCTTGTTCTTCGATTGCTTGCAGGAATAGACCTTCGTGGTCAGGTTGATTGTGCTCCAGCGTGGTCAATAACCTTTCGGAGTTGGTTTAGCGATTGCTAAGGCGCAACGTCGTGCACGTTTGTAGTCGGATCGTCAAAGTCATCTTCACCAAATCGATAGTTATCATCTCATCGAAAGATCGGGACACCCCCGCCTCTATCAGTACTAGGTGCATTAGTTAACCCAAAAGGCATGACTAACCACTCATATAATCCGAACTTAGTTTTGAATGCTGTTTTCCATTCATCTCCCAATTTCATACGAATTTGATGGTATCCACTACGTAAATCAACTTTGGAGAATATTGTAGAGCCACTCAATTCATCAAGCATATCATCTAGCCTAGGAATAGGATGACGATAACGAATAGTAATATTATTAATGCCTCTACAATCAACACACATACGTGATGTACCATCCTTTTTCGGCACTAGAATAATAGGAACAGCACAAGGAATAAGGGATTCGCGTATATAACCTTTGTCGAGAAGCTCTTGTACTTGACGCATAATCTCCTTCGTCTCCTCTGGATTGGTACGGTATGGTGCACGGTTTGGCAGTGAAGCACCGGGAATTAAGTCAATCTGATGCTCAATCCCTCGAATAGGCGGTAATCCCGGTGGCACGTCTTGTGGAAAGACGTCAGCGAACTCCTGCAAAATGTTAGTGACAGCAGGAGGCAAAGAGGAAGGCACGTCCTCGAATGAAAATAATGCCTCTTTGCACACAAAAGCATAGCAAACAGATTTGCTGAAATCTAGCTCATCAATATCAGATTTGGTGGCAAATAAACATGCACTTTTCAATTTAATTTCAGAAGCAACACTAGATGGTTTATTATTAGGCTTCATTTGTTGCTCAAATTCTTTTGCCATAATCTGATTTTCACTCTTATTCTTCTCCTGTTGTGCTTTATTAGCTCTATTAATATCATCTTTCAAAATGGAATCAGGAGTCATAGGAAGCAAAGTAATATTTTTATCCTTATGAACAAGAGTATAGTGATTGTTTCTACCATGGTGTACAGAATTTTTATCAAATTGCCATGGTCTACCAAGTAATAAGGAACATGCTTGCATAGGTACCACATCACAATCAACATAATCAGCATATGTAGAGATACTAAAATGCACACGAACAGTACGTGTTACCTTAACCTTGCCGCTGTTGTTGAACCATTGGATGTAGTAAGGATGTGGATGTGGTCTTGTGGTGAGAGAAAGCTTCTCCACCATATCCATGCTAGCCAAGTTGTTGCAGCTCCCTCCGTCTATGATGACGCGCACAGAACATTCCTTCACAACTCCCTTGGTATGGAACAAATTGTGCCTCTGATTTTGCTCAGCTTGTGTGACCTGCACACTCAAAACACGTTGAGCAACTAAACATTCATACCTGTCAGCGTCTTCAGGAGCCATGTATTGCATCTCATGATCAGAATCATCTCCACCATGTTCTTCACGTGTAATAAGAGCCAAAGTCTCCTCATCATAGTCACTAGCGGACTCATATCCACCATCCGCGGTAGCAATCATCACACGCGGAGATTTGCATTCTCTCGCATAATGACCTCCTCCCTTACAACGACGACAAATAATATCACTTGTGTGCCCTGTTGATGCCATGGAAGAAGAAGAACGCTGTGCAGGCCCCGCAGGTGCGCTCTTGGCAGATAATGGTGGTTGTGCCTGTTTTCTTGTATCACGGCTGGAGGTGGCACCGGATGGAGGTGCTGGTGCAGTTGAAGTAGAAGATGCACGTGGTGTCCATGATGAAGGTCGGCCTGCAGAAAAGTTAGTTCGCCCCAATGCTTGTCGATCCTGCACTTCACGTTCAGCTTTACAAGCAAGATGGAATAAACGAGTGATATTAGTATACTCCTTATAGTCTAGTATGGTCTGAATCTCTCTATTTAATCCACCCAGAAAACGTGCAAGCATAGCTTCATTCTCCTCAACAATACCACATCTAATCATGCCAGTTTGTAATTCCTGATAATATTCTTCTACAGAATTTTTCCCTTGTCTTAAACGCTGCAATTTTTGAAGCAATTCACGTTGATAATATGGTGGAACCCAACGCGTACGCATAGCAGTTTTCAAAGCAGCCCAAGTAGTTGGAATAGGATATAATCTACAATGTTCAGACCACCATACACATGCAAAACTAGTGAAAGCACAAACAGCAGCAGCAACTCGTCTCTCCTCAGGATATTGTAAACATGTAAATCGTTGTTCAGTTTCTAACTCCCAAGTAAGATATATATCAGGAACATATCTACCCTCAAATGGTGGAATATTCAATTTTAGTTTAGGAATATGGACATCATCTCGTACCTGAGGTGGTGGTGCAGGCCTACCATTACGAATATATACCTGAGGTCGACCTGCTGGTGGTGGTACAGGTGGCTGCACGTAGTGTTGATTTTGATCAACCTCATCCTCATAATCTCCCTCATAATCATCCTCCTCCACATCAGCAGCAGGAGCCACAGAAGTATCAACAGCAGCACCAACAGTTTGGCCAAACGCAAGAGGAACACGGCTTGCTCGGCGGAGGTCTGCTTCGCGACGTGGAGGTAGTCGTTGTTGTTGTTGTTGGAGAGGTGCGTTTGGTGCAGCGGGTGGTGGTGGTGGAAGACGCGCGAGCAATTCATTAAACTTGTTATCGAGCTTTGTTTCGAACGTCTTCTCAAGGCCAGTGATCTTCTCCATGGCCTCTTCAAAATTGTTCAGCACATCTTGCACCTGTTCAGTCATCATTTGCTGAAACTTATCATGAAGCTCCTTGTTCGATAAATTCTCCCAGTCAATCTCGTCGGCTTGTGATCCTGGCATGGTTAGCAGCAATAGAAACACACAAGAATATGATCCTACAGACTACGAACAAGTGGTGGTGGTGGGTGTCACAAATCCGTCAAGCAAATCTCAAATTCTTACCAGTTCTTACCCAGCAGCAGGCGGTGATCGGCAACCGTTGTAGTCAAAAACTCTCAAAGCTTGGATAGAGCGATTACCAGGGAGAGTCAAAACGCACGACGTAGATGTATGTGGAGCTGGGAAGGCTTATAATATGGTAGCAAAAAGGGTCAGCAATAATCAATTCAGAGATGCAAAGTTGAATAAACGCTCAACGACGGTACTGTGCTGGTCCTAGGCTAGACTGTGCTAGAGACGCGAGCCTAGAACACTAACAAAATCACGGCGCGGCACGTAAACAAGGGAAAAGCACACTCTGAATTTTTTTTTCGCTCTTTTTTCTTTTTTTTGTGCGCTCTTTTTTTTGCGCTGCTTTTTTTTGCGAAAAATCACTATAATGGCGAGTGTCTCAAAACTCTTCCTAGCTCAAACTGACAGGATGGGCACGAAATTTTTTTTCGACCAAATTTTTTTTTTTCGACTGCCCGGACCCAAAAACTGGAAACGGGTCAAAAAAAACTTCCTATAATGGCACCTGTCTCAAAACACTCAGAAACACCTAAAAATAGGATAGCCAGAAATTTTTTCGAAAAATGCGTTTTCGAAAAATTTTGGGCCTAAACGGAGCGTGGCTACCCGACTCCGGCAAGGAAACACAAATCGGAATCTAGATGGATCCCGAAAACAAACCTAACAAGCAAAGAACTCAGATTGGTGGTGGATATATGGTGGTGGTATATGGCAGCGGTGGTGGTAGCGGTGGTAGTATATGGATATGGATCGGTGATGGTATATGGACACGGATTGGTGGTGGTATATGGATACGGATTCAGAGCGGTGGTGGTAGATGGCAGGGGCGATGATGATGGTGCGGCGGCGGCGTGACAACTTATGACCAGAACTCGAAACTCTAAAAGACTAGACTCTAAGACCAGCAACTAGACCGACGATGCAACCGCAAATTCAACAAAGCAAAACCCTAAAAAGATTATGCAAAGGCTCAGATTGGTTCGGATATGATGAACTAACCCTAATTTTTTTTGTGGCTTTTTCGTGGACTGTAGGTATGAAGAACAGACTCGATCTAAACTACGAAAAACTGTAAAATCTCACCGAGCAACCTGGAAATCTGATACCACTTGATAGAGGCAAAGGTGTCCCGTCTTTCGATGAGATGATGGATATCGCTTTGGTGGAAGTCGACTTTGACGATCCGACTACGAACGTGCGAGGACGTCGCGCCTTAGCAATCGCTAAACCAACTCCGAGAGGTTATTGACCACGCCGGAGCACGATCAACCTGACCACGAGGGTCTGTTTCCTGCGAGCAAACGAAGAACAAGCAAGAAACTGAGATTGCAATCTGGATATTGCGAATATAAGATGAAAGCTTTATTGATCAAGGTGGGGTTCAGTGACGCCTTTGTCTGGTCGTTGAACACAAATGAAGTACGCGAAGTTGCAGCTATGGCGAACTTTTGATCTAAACAAAACCCGAAGTCTAATCGATGCCCTAAGGGCTGTATATATGGAGGAAGAGGGGGGAATTTCGTGGCCCTTGGTGGAGGGGTCCGAAATCAACCCTATCTCTTGTTTCCCCACACATACGGACTCTAAAAATAGCCTATACTTATGTATTTCGAAATTACATGGGCCTGGCCCAATAATAAGGTGTCGCAGCACCTAAAATAGCCTCGGGACGAAATTTATGAAGTGGCATCTTGTATATTTCGTCCAAGGCTTCATGCACCCATTATGGTGGCTTCAAAGTCCTGAAATCATCACTTGTAACTCCGTTCTTGTTTCCCTTGCGCATGCCATCATCTCCATGCTTGTTCTTGCTCCAATGTTCATCCTTCTCCAAGCTAGGCCCTTCATTTGTAAGCAAAACAAATGTATCCAATTTAGGCAGCATCATATTCTCATGAACATTAGAATCATTACCAAGAAACGAAAGTACCTGGTAATTTAGTTGGCGTGCACGAGCTCTAGTAATTGGTCCAGTATGTATAGCAGCAGGGGCTGTGGGTGTAACAATTGTATTGATGTCCTCATCATATGCCGTAACTCCTGCGCGTAAAAGCCAAGAACAAAAGGGCACTCCTCGCATCGGTCAATATATATGTGGAAACGATATCTCCTCTATAGAGGACAAGAAATTTTGGGGCAATCAGGCAAAACACGCACGAGTAAATGAAGTACTTTCAAGGACTTCCATAGAATGGAGAGATGTTCACTAAAACGGTCACAATTTTTTCATTCGGAGTCCGTGTCAGACCCACAAGTACTCAAACTGCTCGCGGCGAGCGCGAGAATCCAGAAAATACTCCCCGCTTGTGCCAGGAGGCCCGGAGTGCCCTCAAATACGGCCTTAAGCATGACTTTTTGGCACCTTGATCAATAAAGCTTTCATCCTATATTCGCAATATCCAGATTGCAATCTCAGTTTCTTGCTTGTTCTTCGTTTGCTTGCAGGAAACGGACCCTCGTGGTCATGTTGATCGTGCTCCGGCGTGGTCAATAACCTCTCGGAGTTGGTTTAGCGATTGCTAAGGGGCGGCGTCCTCGCACGTTCGTAGTCGGATCGTCAAAGTCGACTTCCACCAAAGCGAAATCCACCATCTCATCGAAAGACGGGACACCTCCGCCTCTATTAAGTGGTATCAGATTTCCAGGTTGCTCGGTGAGATTTTACAGTTTTTCGTAGTTTAGATCGAGTCTGTTCTTCATACCTATAGTCCATGAAAAAGCCACAAAAAAAATTAGGGTTAGTTCATCATATCCGAACCAATCTGAGCCTTGCATAATCTTTTTAGGGTTTTGCTTTGTTGAATTTGCGGTTGCATCGTCGTGTCTAGTTGCTGGTCTTAGAGTCTAGTCTTTTAGAGTTTCGAGTTCTAGTCATAAGTTGTCACGCCTCCGCCGCACCATCATCATCGCCCCTGCCATCTACCACCACCGCTACCGAATCCGTATCCATATACCACCACCAATCCGTGTCCATATACCACCACCGATCCATATCCATATACTACCACCGCTACCACCACCGCTGCCATATACCACCACCATATATCCACCACCAATCCGAGTTCTTTGCTTATTAGGTTTGTTTTCGGGATCCATCTAGATTCCGATTTGTGTTTCCTTGCCGGAGACGGGTAGCCACGCTCCGTTTAGGCCCAAAATTTTTCGAAAACGCATTTTTCGAAAAAAATTCTGGCTATCCTATTTTTAGGTGTTTCTGAGTGTTTTGAGACATGTGCCATTATAGGAAGTTTTTTTTGACCCGTTTCCAGTTTTTGGGTCCGGGCAGTCGAAAAAAAAATTGGTCGGAAAAATTTCGTGCCCATCCTGTCAGTTTGAGCTAGGAAGAGTTTTGAGACACTCGCCATTATAGTGATTTTTCGCAAAAAAAAGAGCGAAAAAAATTCAGTGTGTGCTTTTCCCTTGTTTACGTGCCGCGCCGTGATTTTGTTAGTGTTCTAGGCTCGCGTCTCTAGCACAGTCTAGCCTAGGACCAGCACAGTACCGTCGTTGAGCGTTTATTCAACTTTGCATCTCTGAATTGATTATTGCTGACCCTTTTGGCTACCATATTATAAGCCTTCCCAGCTCCACATACATCTACGTCGTGCGTTTGACTCTCCCTGGTAATCGCTCTATCCAAGCTTTGAGAGTTTTTGACTACAACGGTTGCCGATCACCGCCTGCTGCTGGGTAAGAACTGGTAAGAATTTGAGATTTGCTTGACGGATTTGTGACACCCACCACCACCACTTGTTCGTAGTCTGTAGGATCATATTCTTGTGTGTTTCTATTGCTGCTAACCATGCCAGGATCACAAGCCGACGAGATTGACTGGGAGAATTTATCGAACAAGGAGCTTCATGATAAGTTTCAGCAAATGATGACTGAACAGGTGCAAGATGTGCTGAACAATTTTGAAGAGGCCATGGAGAAGATCACTGGCCTTGAGAAGACGTTCGAAACAAAGCTCGATAACAAGTTTAATGAATTGCTCGCGCGTCTTCCACCACCACCACCCGCTGCACCTAACGCACCTCTCCAACAACAACAACAACGACTACCTCCACGTCGCGAAGCAGACCTCCGCCGAGCAAGCCGTGTTCCTCTTGCATTTGGCCAAACTATTGGTGCTGCTGTTGATACTTCTGTGGCTCCTGCTGCTGATGCGGAGGAGGATGATTATGTGGGAGATTATGAGGATGAGGTTGATCAAAATCAGATCTACGAGCAGCCACCAGTACCACCACCAGCAGGTCGACCTCAGGTATATATTCGTAATGGTAGGCCTGCACCACCACCTCAGGTACAAGATGATGTCCATATTCCTAAACTGAAATTGAATATTCCACCATTTGAGGGTAGATATGTTCCTGATATATATCTTACTTGGGAGTTAGAAACTGAACAACGATTTACATGTTTACAATATCCTGAGGAGAGACGAGTTGCTGCTGCTGTTTGTGCTTTCACTAGTTTTGCATGTGTATGGTGGTCTGAACATTGTAGATTATATCCTATTCCAACTACTTGGGCTGCTTTGAAAACTGCTATGCGTACGCGTTGGGTTCCACCATATTATCAACGTGAATTGCTTCAAAAATTGCAGCGTTTAAGACAAGGGAAAAATTCTGTAGAAGAATATTATCAGGAATTACAAACTGGCATGATTAGATGTGGTATTGTTGAAGAGAATGAAGCTATGCTTGCACGTTTTCTGGGTGGATTAAATAGAGAGATTCAGACCATTCTAGACTATAAGGAGTATACTAATATCACTCGTTTATTCCATCTTGCTTGTAAAGCTGAACGTGAAGTGCAGGATCGACAAGCATTGGGGCGAACTAACTTTTCTGCAGGCCGACCTTCATCATGGACACCACGTGCATCTTCTACTTCAACTGCACCAGCACCTCCATCCGGTGCCACCTCCAGCCGTGATACAAGAAAATAGGCACAACCACCATTATCTGCCAAGAGCGCACCTGCGGGGCCTGCACAGCGTTCTTCTTCTTCCATGGCATCAACAGGGCACACAAGTGATATTATTTGTCGTTGTTGTAAGGGAGGAGGTCATTATGCGAGGGAATGCAAATCTCCGCATGTGATGATTGCTACCGCGGATGGTGGATATGAGTCCGCTAGTGACTATGATGAGGAGACATTGGCTCTTATTACACGTGAAGAACATGGTGGAGATGATTCTGATCATGAGACGCAATACATGGCTCCTGAAGACGCTGACAGGTATGAATGTTTAGTTGCTCAACGTGTTTTGAGTGTGCAGGTCACACAAGCTGAGCAAAATCAGAGGCACAATTTGTTCCATACCAAGGGAGTTGTGAAGGAACGTTCTGTGCGCGTCATAATAGACGGAGGGAGCTGCAACAACTTGGCTAGCATGGAGATGGTGGAGAAGCTTTCTCTCACCACAAGACCACATCCACATCCTTACTACATCCAATGGTTCAACAACAGCGGCAAGGTTAAGGTAACACGTACTGTTCGTGTGCATTTTAGTATCTCTACATATGCTGATTATGTTGATTGTGATGTGGTACCTATGCAAGCATGTTCCTTATTACTTGGTAGATGATAGAGGCAAAGGTGTCCCGTCTTTCGATGAGATGGTGGATTTCGCTTTGGTGGAAGTCGACTTTGACGATCCGACTACGAACGTGTGAGGACGTCGCGCCTTAGCAATCGCTAAACCAACTCCGAGAGGTTATTGATCACGCCGGAGCACGATCAACCTGACCACGAGGGTCTGTTTCCTGCGAGCAAACGAAGAACAAGCAAGAAACTAAGATTGCAATCTGGATATTGCGAATATAAGATGAAAGCTTTATTGATCAAGGTGGGGTTCTGTGACGCCTTTGTCTGGTCGTTGAACACAAACGAAGTACGCGAAGTTGCAGCTATGGCGAACTTTTAATCTAAACAAAACCCAAAGTCTAAACGATGCCCTAAGGGCTGTATATATGGAGGAAGAGGGGGGAATTTCGTGGCCCTTGGTGGAGGGGTCCGAAATCAACCCTATCTCTTGTTTCCCCACACATACGGACTCTAAAAATAGCCTATACTTATGTATTTCGAAATTACATGGGCCTGGCCCAATAATAAGGTGACGCAGCACCTAAAATAGCCTCGGGACGAAATTTATGAAGTGGCATCTTGTATATTTCGTCCAAGGCTTAATGCACCCATTATGGTGGCTTCAAAGTCCTGAAATCATCACTTGTAACTCCGTTCTTGTTCCCCTTGCGCATGCCATCATCTCCATGCTTGTTCTTGCTCCAATGTTCATCCTTCTCCAAGCTAGGCCCTTCATTTGTAAGCAAAACAAATGTATCCAATTTAGGCAGCATCATATTCTCATGAACATTAGAATCATTACCAAGAAACGAAAGTACCTGGTAATTTAGTTGGCGTGCACGAGCTTTAGTAATTGGTCCAGTATGTATAGCAGCAGGGGCTGTGGGTGTAACAATTGTATTGATGTCCTCATCATCCTCCCCTTCTTGAAATGAAGTCGTCCTCGACGGAAGTTCATCTTCCCCACCCAAATAAGGCTTCAAATCTGCAATGTTAAAAGTGGGACTAACCCCAAAATCTGCAGGCAGCTCAAGTTTATATGCATTATCATTTATTTTCTCTAACACCTTAAAGGGACCATCAGCACGTGGCATTAGCTTTGATTTGCGCAAATCAGGAAATCTATCCTTACGCAAATGTAACCAAACAAGATCTCCAGGTGCAAACACAACATGTTTTCTACCCTTATCTCCAGCAAGTTTATATTTAGCATTCATACGCTCAATGTTTTCCTTAGTTAACTCATGCATTTTTAAAATCAATTCAGCATGTTGTTTAGCATCAAAATTAACCTTCTCCGAAGATGGAAGAGGCAACAAATCAATAGGTGCACGAGGTAGGAAACCATACACAACTTCAAAAGGGCACATCTTAGTAGTAGAATGCAATGAAGGATTATAAGCAAATTCAATATGAGGCAAGCATTCCTCCCACATTTTCTTATTATTCTTCAAAACAGCCCTAAGCATAGTAGACAACGTTCTATTGACTACTTCAGTTTGTCCATAAGTTTGGGGGTGACAAGTAGTACTAAAAAGCAGTTTAGTCCCCAACTTAGCCCATAAACATCTCCAAAAGTGGCTAAGAAATTTAGTATCACGATCTAAAACAATAGTATTTGGCACACCATGCAATTGAATAATTTCACGAAAGAACAAATCAGCAACATTAACAGCATCATCGCTTTTATGACATGGTATAAAGTGTGCCATTTTCGAGAATCTATCCACGACAACAAATATGCTATCCCTCCCCTTCTTTGTTCGAGGTAAACCTAAAACAAAGTCCATAGATATATCCTCCCAAGGAACACTAGGTACAGGCAAAGGCATATATAAACCATGAGGATTGAGTCGTGACTTAGCTTTTTGACATGTAGTGCATCGAGCAATAAAACGCTCAACATCCCGTCTCATCTTTGGCCAAAAGAAATGTGTAGCAAGTACGTCCTCCGTCTTCTTCACGCCAAAGTGTCCCATTAATCCTCCTCCATGCGCCCCCTGCAACAACAAAAGACGAACGGAGCTAGCTGGAATGCATAGCTTGTTAGCACGAAACACAAATCCATCGTTAACGACAAACTTGTTCCACATTCTTCCTTCTTTACAATTCTGCATTACATCTTTAAAATCAGCATCATGCACATATTGATCTTTGATGGTCTCCAAACCAAATATTTTGAAGTCAAGTTGTGAAAGCATAGTATAGCGACGAGACAATGCATCAGCAATAACATTTTCTTTTCCCTTCTTGTGTTTAATGACATAAGGGAAAGTCTCAATGAATTCAACCCATTTAGCATGTCTACGATTCAGTTTAGCTTGACTTTTAATATGTCTCAAAGATTCATGATCAGAATGTATAACAAATTCTTTGGGCCATAAATAATGTTGCCATGTTTCTAAAGTCCGAACAAGAGCATATAATTCTTTATCAGAAGTAGAATAATTCAGACTAGGCCCACTCAATTTTTCAGAAAAGTATGCAACGGGTTTGCTATCTTGTAATAACACACCTCCTAATCCAATTCCACTAGCATCACATTCAAGCTCAAAAGTCTTATTAAAATCAGGAAGTTGGAGTAAAGGAGCATGTGTCAACTTATCTTTCAATACGGAGAAGGCTTCCTCCTGTGCGGTACCCCAAAGAAAAGGCACATCTTTCTTTGTAAGCTCATTGAGAGGTGCAGCAATGGTGCTGAAATCTCTCACAAAACGCCTATAGAATCCAGCGAGGCCAAGAAAACTTGGGCTGCGGCCAACTCTCAATAGCTTCAATCTTGGCTTTATCAACTTCAATTCCCTGTGGAGTAACAACATAGCCAAGAAAAGATACTCGGTCGGTGCAAAAGGTGCACTTCCCAAGGTTACCAAACAAACGTGCATCACGTAGAGCAATAAAAACAGCACGTAAATGTTCCAAATGTTCTTCCAAAGATCTGCTATAAATCAATATGTCATCAAAGTAAACTACCACAAATCGTCCAATGAAAGCACGTAAAACTTCGTTCATTAATCTCATGAAAGTACTAGGTGCATTAGTTAACCCAAAAGGCATGACTAACCACTCATATAATCCAAACTTAGTTTTAAATGCTGTTTTCCATTCATCTCCCAATTTCATACGAATTTGATGGTAGCCACTACGCAAATCAACTTTGGAGAATATTGTAGAGCCACTCAATTCATCAAGCATATCATCTAGCCTAGGAATAGGATGACGATAACGAATAGTATATTATTAATGCCTCTACAATCAACACACATACGTGATGTACCATCCTTTTTCGGCACTAGAATAATAGGAACAGCACAAGGACTAAGGGATTCGCGTATATAACCTTTGTCGAGAAGCTCTTGTACTTGACGCATAATCTCCTTCGTCTCCTCTGGATTGGTACGGTATGGTGCACGGTTTGGCAGTGAAGCACCGGGAATTAAGTCAATCTGATGCTCAATCCCTCGAATAGGCGGTAATCCCGGTGGCACGTCTTGTGGAAAAACGTCAGCGAACTCCTGCAAAATGTTAGTGACAACAGGAGGCAAAGAGGAAGGCACGTCCTCGAATGAAAATAATGCCTCTTTGCACACAAAAGCATAGCAAACAGATTTGCTGAAATCTAGCTCATCAATATCAGATTTGGTGGCAAATAAACATGCACTTTTCAATTTAATTTCAGAAGCAACACTAGATGGTTTATTATTAGGCTTCATTTGTTGCTCAAATTCTTTTGCCACAATCTGATTTTCACTCTTATTCTTCTCCTGTTGTGCTTTATTAGCTCTATTAATATCATCTTTCAAAATGGAATCAGGAGTCATAGGAAGCAAAGTAATATTTTTATCCTTATGAACAAGAGTATAGTGATTGTTTCTACCATGGTGTACAGAATTTTTATCAAACTGCCATGGTCTACCAAGTAATAAGGAACATGCTTGCATAGGTACCACATCACAATCAACATAATTAGCATATGTAGAGATACTAAAATGCACACGAACAGTACGTGTTACCTTAACCTTGCCGCTGTTGTTGAACCATTGGATGTAGTAAGGATGTGGATGTGGTCTTGTGGTGAGAGAAAGCTTCTCCACCATCTCCATGCTAGCCAAGTTGTTGCAGCTCCCTCCGTCTATTATGACGCGCACAGAACGTTCCTTCACAACTCCCTTGGTATGGAACAAATTGTGCCTCTGATTTTGCTCAGCTTGTGTGACCTGCACACTCAAAACACGTTGAGCAACTAAACATTCATACCTGTCAGCGTCTTCAGGAGCCATGTATTGCGTCTCATGATCAGAATCATCTCCACCATGTTCTTCACGTGTAATAAGAGCCAATGTCTCCTCATCATAGTCACTAGCGCACTCATATCCACCATCCGCGGTAGCAATCATCACACGCGGAGATTTGCATTCTCTCGCATAATGACCTCCTCCCTTACAACGACGACAAATAATATCACTTGTGTGCCCTGTTGATGCCCTGGAAGAAGAAGAACTCTGTGCAGGCCCAGCAGGTGCGCTCTTGGCAGATAATGGTGGTTGTTCCTGTTTTCTTGTATCACGGCTGTAGGAGGCACCTGATTGAGGTGCTGGTGCAGTTGAAGTAGAAGATGCACGCGGCGTCCATGAGGAAGGTCGGCCTGCAGAAAAGTTAGTTCGCGCCAATGCTTGTCGATCCTGCACTTCACGTTCAGCTTTACAAGCAAGATGGAATAAACGAGTGATATTAGTATACTTGATGAGGACATCAATACCATTGTTACACCCACAGCCCCTACTGCTACATATACGGGACCAATTACTAGAGCTCGCGCACGCCAATTAAATTATCAGGTACTTTCATTTCTTGGTAATGATTCTAATGTTCATGAGAATATGATGTTGCCTAAATTGGATACATTTGTTTTGCTTACAAATGAAGGGCCTAGCTTGGAGAAGGATGAACATTGGAGCAAGAACAAGCATGGAGATGATGCCATGCGCAAGGGGAACAAGAACGGAGTTACAAGTGATGATTTCAGGACTTTGAAGCCACCATAATGGGTGCATGAAGCCTTGGACGAAATATACAAGATGCCACTTCATAAATTTCGTCCCGAGGCTATTATAGGTGCCGCGTCACCTTTTTATTGGGCCAGGCCCATGTAATTTCGAAATACATAAGTATAGGCTATTTTTAGAGTCCGTATGTGTGGGGAAACAAGAGATAGGGTTGATTTCGGACCCCTCCACCAAGGGCCACGAAATTCCCCCTCTCTTCCTCCATATATACAGCCCTTAGGGCACCGTTTAGACTTTGGGTTTTGTTTAGATTAAAAGTTCGCCATAGCTGCAACTTCGCGTACTTCGTTTGTGTTCAACGACCAGACAAAGGCGTCACAGAACCCCACCTTGATCAATAAAGCTTTCATCTTATATTCGCAATATCCAGGTTGCAATCTCAGTTTCTTGCTTGTTCTTCGTTTGCTCGCAGGAAACAAACCCTCGTGGTCAGGTTGATCGTGCTCCGGTGTGGTCAATAACCTCTCGGAGTTGGTTTAGCGATTGCTAAGGCGCGACGTCCTCGCACGTTCGTAGTCGGATCGTCAAAGTCGACTGCCACCAAAGCGATATCCATCATCTCATCGAAAGACGGGACACCTTTGCTTCTATCACAGCTCAAGTTTATATGCATTATCATTTACTTTCTCCAACACCTTAAAGGGACCAGCAGCACGTGGCATTAGCTTTGATTTGCGCAAATCAGGAAATCTATCCTTACGCAAATGTAACCAAACCAGATCTCCAGGTGCAAACACAACATGTTTTCTACCCTTATCTCCAGCAAGTTTATATTTAGCATTCATACGCTCAATGTTTTCCTTAGTTAACTCATGCATTTTTAAAATCAATTCAGCACGTTCTTTAGCATCAAAATTAACCTTCTCCGAAGATGGAAGATGTGACAAATCAATAGGTGCACGAGGTAGGAAACCATACACAACTTCAAAAGGGCACATCTTAGTAGTAGAATGCAATGAACGATTATAAGCAAATTCAATATGAGGCAAGCATTCCTCCCACATTTTCTTATTATTCTTCAAAACAGCCCTAAGCATAGTAGACAATGATCTATTGACTACTTCAGTTTGTCCATCAGTTTGGGGGTGACAAGTAGTACTAAAAAGCAGTTTAGTCCCCAACTTAGCCCATAAACATCTCCAAAAGTGGCTAAGAAATTTAGTATCACGATCTGAAACAATAGTATTTGGCACACCATGCAAGCGAATAATTTCACGAAAGAACAAATCAGCAACATTAACAGCATCATCGCTTTTATGACATGGTATAAAGTGTGCCATTTTTGAGAATCTATCCACGACAACAAATATGCTATCCCTCCCCTTCTTTGTTCGAGGTAAACCTAAAACAAAGTCCATAGATATATCCTCCCAAGGAACACTAGGTACAGGCAAAGGCATATATAAACCATGAGGATTGAGGCGTGACTTAGCTTTTTGACATGTAGTGCAGCGAGCAATAAAATGCTCAACATCCCGTCTCATCTTTGGCCAAAAGAAATTTGTAGCAAGTACGTCCTCCGTCTTCTTCACACCAAAGTGTCCCATTAATCCTCCTCCATGCGCCTCCTGCAACAACAAAAGACGAACGGAGCTAGCTGGAATGCATAGCTTGTTAGCACGAAACACAAATCCATCGTTAACAACAAACTTGTTCCACATTCTTCCTTCTTTACAATTATGCATTACATCTTTAAAATCAGCATCATGCACATATTGATCTTTGATGGTCTCCAAACCAAATATTTTGAAGTCAAGTTGTGAAAGCATAGTATAGCGACGAGACAAAGCATCAGCAATAACATTTTCTTTTCCCTTCTTGTGTTTAATGACATAAGGGAAAGTCTCAATGAATTCAACCCATTTAGCATGTCTACGATTCAGTTTAGCTTGACTTTTAATATGTTTCAATGATTCATGATCAGAATGTATAACAAATTCTTTGGGCCATAAATAATGTTGCCATGTTTCTAAAGTCCGAACAAGAGCATATAATTCTTTATCATAAGTAGAATAATTCAGACTAGGCCCACTCAATTTTTTCAGAAAAGTATGCAACAGGTTTGCCATCTTGTAATAACACACCTCCTAATCCAATTCCACTAGCATCACATTCAAGCTCAAAAGTCTTATTAAAATCAGGAAGTTGGAGTAAAGGAGCATGTGTCAACTTATCTTTCAATACCGTGAAGGCTTCTTCCTGTGCGGTACCCCAAAGAAAAGGCACATCTTTCTTTGTAAGCTCATTGAGAGGTGCAGCAATGGTGCTGAAATCTCTCACAAAACGCCTATAGAATCCAGCGAGGCCAAGAAAACTCCTCACTTGTGTGACCATTTTGGGCTGCGGCCAACTCTCAATAGCTTCAATCTTGGCTTTATCAACTTCAATTCCCTGTGGAGTAACAACATAGCCAAGAAAAGATACTCGATCGGTGCAAAAGGTGCACTTCCCAAGGTTACCAAACAAACGTGCATCACGTAGAGCAATAAAAACAACACGTAAATGTTCCAAATGTTCTTCCAAAGATCTGCTATAAATCAATATGTCATCAAAGTAAACTACCACAAATCGTCCAATGAAAGCACGTAAAACTTCGTTCATTAATCTCATGAAAGTACTAGGTGCATTAGTTAACCCAAAAGGCATGACTAACCACTCATATAATCCAAACTTATTTTTAAACGCTGTTTTCCATTCATCTCCCAATTTCATACGAATTTGATGGTAGCCACTACGCAAATCAACTTTGGAGAATATTGTAGAGCCACTCAATTCATCAAGCATATCATCTAGCCTAGGAATAGGATGACGATAACGAATAGTAATATTATTAATGCCTCTACAATCAACACACAGACGTGATGTACCATCCTTTTTCGGCACTAGAATAATAGGAATAGCACAAGGACTAAGGGATTCGCGTATATAACCTTTGTCGAGAAGCTCTTGTACTTGACGCATAATCTCCTTCGTCTCCTCTGGATTGGTACGGTATGGTGCACGGTTTGGCAGTGAAGCACCGGGAATTAAGTCAATCTAATGCTCAATCCCTCGAATAGGCGGTAATCCCGGTGGCCATTAAATGGTGGTATAGATACATTAACCTGATCATGTGCATTTGGATGTTTGTGCACCTCTCGTGACGGTTGTGGTATTTGCAAAGGTGGTGGCACGTCTCCCGCGATCGACAAAGCCCATGAATTGACTCTGGATCCTGTCATGATTAGTAGAACAAGAAACAAAACCCAAAAATAATGTTCCTATAACTACTAGGATGTGGTGGTAAAACGCTCACAGTAAAGCAAATATCAATGTCTTACAAGTTCTTACCATGCAGCAGGCGGTGATCGGCAACCAGCGGTGTCAAGTAACTCCGAATATTGAGTAAAGCGATTGCCAGGGGAGCGTACGTATACACGGTGTAGAAATATGTGGAGCTGGGTTGGCTATATATGGTAGCAAAAGATTAGCAATAATCAATTCAAAGATGCAATGTTGAATAAACGCTCAACGACGGTACTGTGCTGGTCCTAGGCTAGACCGGACTAGAGACGCAAGCCTAGAACACTAATGAGGTCACGACGTAGCACAACTAGCATCAATGAATGATACTAAGTAGCTCTTGACAGCAAGATATAAATGAAGATCACAACGGCAGTGAAGATAATGATGAAAAACAACTGCCAAGCAGGATATACAACAACTCTCTCTCCAACTTTCCTCTTGAAAAGTTTGAGACAATTTTCTGATAAATTCTTTCAAAGAATGCTACTACCTCAAGCTTTCCAATGGAAAAAGAATCACTCAATTCCGAGTTGATATGAGGAGTCAAAGAATTCTAAAACTGGCCTGAAAATTGGAACAAGCTGTGTTCACGAACTTCGGAGGGCAAAAAGACCTATTTAGAAGCCGATTTGAGGTGTCAAAAATTGAACTAGCCTCTGCAACTATTTAGATGCGGCTTGTCGCTATCTTCAATTTGAGTACTCACGGAGCCAAAACGGACTTCGTATGATGAAGATACACCTGTTTTACTGAACAGTGCGCAAAACAGATTCCAATCCGAATTCAACTACGAGATTGAGTCTAGATAGATCCGAATTTTGTTTTTTTTCTCCTCCCTTTTTTTTCTCACACTTTTTTCTTTTCTTTTCTTTTCTTTTTCTCTCATTTTTTTTCTCTATCTTTTTTTTCTCTCTCCCTCTTTCCAAAACAAACTAGATAAGATGTAGATTGGATCAAGCGAAGATGGGAACGATCTCAACTATGATTATGACAATGAACGGTGGGTAGCACGTGGAGGAAATTGATGGATGGATGGTGGACAGCGGAAGGGATAACGATGCAGCGGCGACGTGGCTAATGTGAACAGAACTCTAAACTCTAAACGACCTAGACACTAAGACTAGCAACTCGACACGACGATGCAACCGATAATTCAACTATGCAAGCAATGAAAAGAAAATTGCAAAGGCTCAGACTGGCTTGGACAAAGGATGAATAGATCTAACTCTTTTTTGTGGCTTTTTCTTGGACAATAGGTAAGAAAATAAATCTAATCTAGGAAAACTGGAAATTCTCACCGAGCAACCTGAAAACTGATACCACTTGATAGAGGCGGGGTGTCCCGATCTTTCGATGAGATGATAACTATCTATTTGGTGGAGACGACTTTGACGATCCGACTACAAACGTGCAACGACGTTGTGCCTTAGCAATCGCTAAACCAACTCCGAGAGGTTATTGACCACGCCGGAGCACGATCAACCTGACCACGAAGGTCTATTCCTGCAAGCAATCGAAGAACAAGCAAGAATATGATAAAAGCAATCTGAATATCGCGAATATGTATGAAGTATTGATAATGGTGGGGATCCGAAATGTGGTCTTGGTCTGGTCGTTGGACACAAACAAAGTACACGAAGTTGCAATGGCTAACTTTTAACTAAACAAATCCCAAGGAAAAGCTACTAGATGGATCTACTTATATAGGAGCAAGGGGTGGCGGCCAAGGAGGTGGGAGGACGTCCCAAGGCAGCCTAAAACTAAATCTAGGTCGTACAAGGCCAATGGGCCCAAGTGGAGGTGATGTAACACCTTTGGACTTGTAGTTTGACTCGGATTCTGCTGCAGCATCAGATTGTTTCGTCCACAACTCAACGCTCCGGACGAATTTGAAGGTGATTCCAATTGGGTTGGAAAGTGCACGAAATCTAGTTTCCAACAAAAAAAATCACCCAATTTGGAGTCCGTATGAAAAACTTGTGTGCGTTTTGAGTCAGGTATGTCTGTGCAGTCCGAATCTGAATCGAGAACGTGAGAGACTTGGACTCTATCTTCTCTTGGGCCAAAAGTGACGTGAGAGAACTTTTTGGACAGCAAATAAACATCTCTTTCTTCCTTATCTTCATATGTGGATTGTACAAATGTCCCATACACCTGCAATTAGACAAAACACAAAAGTGTGTGAAGTATTTTTGTTCTGGATAACATAAATAGATTATTGAATAGTTTGCACTAGAAATCACCTGACAAATATGCATATATGCAATATTTTTGGTCATATCCAAGGTAGTCATGTCCTCATCACAAGGACTGCCATAGAATGGAGAGATGTCCACTAAAACGGTCATAATTTTGTCATTCGTAGTCCGTGTCAGACCCACAAGTACTCAAACTGCTCGCAGCGAGCGTGCGAATCCAGAAAATACTCCCCGCTTGCGCCAGGAGGCCCGGAGTTCCCTCAAGTACGGCCTTAAGCAGGACTTTTTGGCCCTGAAAGTCAAAGAACATCATTCGTCGCTGTTTTTCAGACAAGTTTCTGAACCCATTGGCACTTCCTTTTGAATGAAATTCGAGAGATTATGTTGCTTATAGACATTAGCCCCCCTGGTAGGGACAAACGTACCTTTCTGCAGACGCTCTATGATCCGGGCAATCTCATTTGGCCGTAAATTGAAGAAAATCCAGCGGCTATATGCCTTATTCTCCTTGTTTTCGCCGGATGGTATGCCGTAACTCATGTGCGTGAAAGCCAGGAACAAAAGGGCACTCCTCGCATCGGTCAATATATATGTGGAAACGATATCTCCTCTATAGAGGACAAGAAATTTTGGGGCAATCAGGAAAAACGCGCACGAGAAAATGAAGTACTTTCAAGGACTTCCATAGAATGGAAAGATGTTCACTAAAACGGTCATAATTTTTTCATTCGGAGTCCGTGTCGGACCCACAAGTACTCAAACTACTCGCGGCGAGAGCGAGATTCCATAAAATACTCCCCACTTGCCAGGAGGCCCAGAGTGCCCTCAAATACGGCCTTAAGTAGGACTTTTTGACCCTGAAAGTCAAAGAAAATCATTTGTCGCTGTTTTTCAGACAAATTTCTGAACCCATTGGCACTTCCTTTTAAATGAAATTCGAGAGATTATGTTTCTTATAAACATTAGCCTCCCATGGTAGGGACAAACGTACCTTTCTGCAGATGCTCTATGATCCAGGAAATCTCATTTGGCCATAAATTGAAGAAAATCCAGCGGCTATATGCCTTATTCTCCTTGTTGTCGCCGAATGGCATGCTGTAACTCACGCGCGTGAAAGCCAAGAACAAAAGGGCATTCTGGCATCGGTCAATATATATATGTGGAAACGATATCTCCTCCGTAGAGGAAAAGAAATTTTGGGGCAATCAGGCAAAACGTGCACGAGAAAATGAAGTACTTTCAAGGACTGCCATAGAATGGAGAGATGTTCACTAAAAGGTCATAATTTTGTCATTCGGAGTCCGTGTCAGACCCACAAGTACTCAAACTGCTCGCGGCGAGCGCGCGAATCCAGAAAATACTCCCCGCTTGCACTAGGAGGCCCGGAGTGCCCTCAAATACATCCTTAAACAGGACTTTTTGGCACTGAAAGTTAAAGAACATCATTCGTCGCTGTTTTTCAGACAAGTTTCTGAACCCATTGGCACTTCCTTTTAAAGGAAATTCGAGAGATTATGTTGCTTATAGACATTAGCCCCCCTGGTAGGGACAAACGTACCTTTCTGCAGATGCTCTATGATCCGGGCAATCTCATTTGGCCGTAAATTGTAGAAAATACAGCGGCTATATGCCTTATTCTCCTTGTTTTCGCCGGATGGCATGCTGTAACTCACGCGCGTTAAATCCAAGAACAAAAGGGCATTCCTGGCATCGGTCAATCTATATGTAGAATCGATATCTCCTCTATAGAGGACAAGAAATTTTGGGGCAATCAGGCAAAACACGCACGAGAAAATGAAGTACTTTCAAGGACTGCCATAGAATGGAGAGATGTTCACTAAAACGGTCATAATGTTTTCATTCGGAGTCCGTGTCGGACCCACAAGTACTCAAACTGCTCGCGGCGAGCGCGCGAATCCAGAAAATACACCCCGCTTGCGCCAGGAGGCCTGGAGTGCCCTCAAATACGACCTTAAGCAGGACTTTTTGGCCCTAAAATTCAAAGAACATCATTCGTCGCTGTTTTTCACACAAGTTTCTAAACCCATTGGCACTTCCTTTTGCAGGAAATTTGAGAGATTATGTTGCTTATAGACATTAGGCCCCCTGGTAGGGACAAACGTACCTTTCTGCAGATGCTCTATGATCCGGGCAATCTCATTTGGCCGTAAATTGAAGAAAATCCAGCGGCTATATGCCTTATTCTCCTTGTTTTCGCCGGATGGCATGCTGTAACTCACGCGCGTGAAACCCAAGAACAAAAGGGCATTCCTGGCATCGGTCAATATATATGTGGAAACGATATCTCCTCTATAGAGGACAAGAAATTTTGGGGCAATCAGGCAAAAAGCGCACGAGAAAATGAAGTACTTTCAAGGACTGCCATAGAATGGAGAGATGTTCACTAAAACGGTCATAATTTTGTCATTCGGAGTCCGTGTCAGACCCACAAGTACTCAAACTGCTCGTGGCAAGCGTGCGAATCCAGAAAATACTCCCCGCTTGCGCCAGGAGGCCCGGAGTTCCCTCAAATACGGCCTTAAGCAGGACTTTTTGGCCCTGAAAGTCAAAGAACATCATTCGTCGCTGTTTTTCACACAAGTTTCTGAACCCATTGGCACTTCCTTTTGAAGGAAATTCGAGAGATTATGTTGCTTATAGACATTAGCCCCCCTGGTAGGGACAAACGTACGTTTCTGTAGATGCTCTATGATCCGGGCAATATCATTTGGCCGTAAATTGAAGAAGATCCAGCGGCTATATGCCTTATTCTCCTTGTTTTGCCGAATGGCATGCTGTAACTCACGCGCATGAAAGCCAAGAACAAAAGGGCATTCCGGCATTGGTCAATATATATATGGAAACGATATCTCCTCTATAGAGGACAAGAAATTTTGGGGCAATCAGGCAAAATGCGCACGAGAAAATGAAGTACTTTCAAGGACTGCCATAGAATGGAGAGATGTTCACTAAAACGGTCTTAATTTTGTCATTCGGAGTCCGTGTCAGACCCACAAGTACTCAAACTGCTCGCGGCGAGCGTGTGAATCCAGAAAATACTCCTCGCTTGCGCCAGGAGGCCCGGAGTGCCCTCAAGTACGGCCTTAAGCAGGACTTTTTGGCCGTGAAAGTCAAAGAACATCATTCGTCGCTGTTTTTCAGACAAGTTTCTGAACCCATTGGCACTTCCTTTTGAATGAAATTCAAGAGATTATGTTGCTTATAGACATTAGCCCCCCTGGTAGGGACAAACGTACCTTTCTGCAGATGCTCTATCATCCGGGCAATCTCATTTGGCCGTAAATTGAAGAAAATCCAGCGGCTATATGCCTTACTCTCCTTGTTTTCGCCGGATGGTATGCCGTAACTCATGCGCGTGAAAGCCAGGAACAAAAGGGCACTCCTCGCATTGGTCAATATATATGTGGAAACGATATCTCCTCTATAGAGGACAAGAAATTTTGGGGCAATCAGGCAAAACGCGCACGAGAAAATGAAGTACTTTCAAGGACTTCCATAGAATGGAGAGATGTTCACTAAAACGGTCATAATTTTTTCATTCGAAGTCCGTGTCGGACCCACAAGTACTCAAACTGCTCACGGCGAGAGCGAGATTCCATAAAATACTCCACGCTTGCGCCAGGAGGCCCGGAGTGCCCTCAAATACGGCCTTAAGCAGGACTTTTTGACCCTGAAAGTCAAAGAAAATCATTCGTCGCTGTTTTTCAGACAAATTTCTGAACCCATTGGCACTTCCTTTTGAATGAAATTCGAGAGATTATGTTTCTTATAAACATTAGCCTCCCATGGTAGGGACAAACGTACCTTTCTGCAGATGCTCTATGATCCAGGAAATCTCATTTGGCCATAAATTGAAGAAAATCCAGCGGCTATATGCCTTATTCTCCTTGTTGTCGCCGAATGGCATGCTGTAACTCACGCGCGTGAAAGCCAAGAACAAAAGGGCATTCTGGCATCGGTCAATATATATATGTGGAAACGATATCTCCTCCGTAGAGGAAAAGAAATTTTGGGGCAATCAGGCAAAATGTGCACGAGAAAATGAAGTACTTTCAAGGACTGACATAGAATGGAGAGATGTTCACTAAAACGGTCATTATTTTTTCATTCGGAGTCCGTGTCAGACCCACAAGTACTCAAACTGCTCGCGGCGAGCGCGTGAATCCAGAAAATACTCCCCGCTTGCACCAGGAGGCCCAGAGTGCCCTCAAATACGTCCTTAAGCAGGACTTTTTGGCCCTGAAAGTCAAAGAACATCATTCGTCGCTGTTTTTCACACAAGTTTCTGAACCCATTGGCACTTCTTTTTGAAGGAAATTCGAGAGATTATGTTGCTTATAGACATTAGCCCCCCTGGTAGGGACAAACGTACCTTTCTGTAGATGCTCTATGATCCGGGCAATATCATTTGGCCGTAAATTGAAGAAGATCCAGCGGCTATATGCCTTATTCTCCTTGTTTCGCCGAATGGCATGCTGTAACTCACGCGCATGAAAGCCAAGACCAAAAGGGCATTCCGGCATTGGTCAATATATATATGGAAACGATATCTCCTCTATAAAGGACAAGAAATTTTGGGGCAATCAGGCAAAATGCGCACGAGAAAATGAAGTACTTTCAAGGACTGCCATAGAATGGAGAGATGTTCACTAAAACGGTCTTAATTTTGTCATTCGGAGTCCGTGTCAGACCCACAAGTACTCAAACTGCTCGCGGCGAGCGTGTGAATCCAGAAAATACTCCCCGCTTGCGCCAGGAGGCCCGGAGTGCCCTCAAGTACGGCCTTAAGCAGGACTTTTTGGCCGTGAAAGTCAAAGAACATCATTCGTCGCTGTTTTTCAAACAAGTTTCTGAACCCATTGGCACTTCCTTTTGAATGAAATTCAAGAGATTATGTTGCGTATAGACATTAGCCCCCCTGGTAGGGACAAACGTACCTTTCTGCAGATGCTCTATCATCCGGGCAATCTCATTTGGCCGTAAATTGAAGAAAATCCAGCGGCTATATGCCTTATTCTCCTTGTTTTCGCCGGATGGTATGTCGTAACTCATGCGCGTGAAAGCTAGGAACAAAAGGGCACTCCTCGCATTGGTTAATATATATGTGGAAACGATATCTTCTCTATAGAGGACAAGAAATTTTGGGGCAATCAGGCAAAACGCGCACGAGAAAATGAAGTACTTTCAAGGACTTCCATAGAATGGAGAGATGTTCACTAAAACGGTCATAATTTTTTCATTCGGAGTCCGTGTCGGACCCACAAGTACTCAAACTGCTCACGGCGAGAGCGAGATTCCATAAAATACTCCACGCTTGCGCCAGGAGGCCCGAGTGCCCTCAAATACGGCCTTAAGCAGGACTTTTTGACCCTGAAAGTCAAAGAAAATCATTCGTCGCTGTTTTTCAGACAAATTTCTGAACCCATTGGCACTTCCTTTTGAATGAAATTCGAGAGATTATGTTTCTTATAAACATTAGCCTCCCATGGTAGGGACAAACGTACCTTTCTGCAGATGCTCTATGATCCAGGAAATCTCATTTGGCCATAAATTGAAGAAAATCCAGCGGCTATATGCCTTATTCTCCTTGTTGTCGCCGAATGGCATGCTGTAACTCACGCGCGTGAAAGCCGACAACAAAAGGGCATTCTGGCATCGGTCAATATATATATGTGGAAATGATATCTCCTCCGTAGAGGAAAAGAAATTTTGGGGCAATCAGGCAAAATGTGCACGAGAAAATGATAAAGGCAAAGGGTCCCGATCTTTCGATGAGATGATAACTATCGATTTGGTGGAGACGACTTTGACGATCCGACTACAAACGTGCATGACGTTGTGCCTTAGCAATCGCTAAACCAACTCCGAGAGGTTATTGACCATGCCGAAGCACAATCAACCTGACCACGAAGGTCTATTCCTGCAAGCAATCGAAGAACAAGCAAGAATATGATAAAAGCAATCTGAATATTGCGAGTATATATGAAATATTGATAAAGGTGGGGATCCGTAAGCGGTCTTGGTCTGGTCGTTGGACACAAACGAAGTACACGAAGTTGCAATGGCTAACTTTTAACTAAACAAATCCCAAGGAAAAACTACTAGATGGATCTACTTATATAGGAGCAAGGGGTGGCGGCCAAGGAGGTGGGAGGACGTCCCGAGGCAGCCTAAAACTAAATCTAGGTCGTACAAGGCCAATGGGCCCAAGTGGAGGTGATGTAACACCTTTGGACTTGTAGTTTGACTCGGATTCTGCTGCAGCATCAGATTGTTTCGTCCACAACTCAACGCTCCGGACGAATTTGAAGGTGATTCCAATTGGGTTGGAAATTGCACGAAATCTAGTTTCCAACAAAAAAAGAATCACCCAATTCGGAGTCCGTATGAAAAACTTGTGTGCGATTTGAGTCAGGTATGTCTGTGCAGTCCGAATCTGAATCCAGAACGTGAGAGACTTGGACTCTATCTTCTCTTGGGCCAAAAGTGACGTGAGAGAACTTTTTGGACAGCAAATAAACATCTCTTTCTTCCTTATCTTCATATGTGGATTGTACAAATGTGCCATACACCTGCAATTAGACAAAACACAAAAGTGTGTGAAGTATTTTTGTTCTGGATAACATAAATAGATTATTGAATAGTTTGCACTAGAAATCACCTGACAAATATGCATATATGCAATTTTTTTGGTCATATCCAAGGTAGTCATGTCCTCATCATCCTCCCCTTCTTGAAAATAAAGCCGTCCTCGGCGTTGCTTAATCGGAAATGTGGCTAACAAAAGAGACAAGGTGTACATGTTGTATATGTATATGTCATCCATTTTTACTTCCCTTGATTTTTGCATATATGACACATGAATAGATGAGTAACTTGCATAGTTCATAAAATCTAAAGCCAAAAAATTAGCACAAGAAGTAGAAGGCATGAAAATATTGCAACTCAGTTTGCACATATAAGTGAAGCTCTTATTCATTTCAAAAGATTGACAATGTTCATCATTAAACCATCCCAACATTGGTGAATAAACCTTACTTGCATCAAATTTACATGCTACAACATGCTTAAATAAGCAAATATGCAATAAGTCATTCAACACAGAATCATCACCAAGATTAGAGGTCATATCAAAGTGATTAAACATTGGTTCTTTTGCATCAATAGTTAATTCAATGGGTGCACTCAAAATTGTTGGTATTTCAGTTGTTTGATCACATGGCAAAGTCAAATTATCAACGTAGTCCTCTAAAATAGGTGGTGTGATCAAAGTAGTGGGTAGCTCATCAGATGGTGCATTCAAATTGACAAGGCATTCATCATTCTCATGTAGAGATGGAAGATCAGTACCTTTGTCATTACCTCTTATGATCAACTCAGATGATGTAGCCACTCTCGGGGGCGATGTGTCACATGGTGAAGGTGATGTAGTCCTGACAACAACGGATGTGGTTGTCATAGTATGCCTAGTAGTTGAAGGAACAATCATATCAACTCTTGGAATGTGCACCGTGCGCTTGTTCTCCTCGTGGCCAACACGTCGTTTTATTTCCTGTTCAGCTTTGCAAGCAAGATGAAACAAATGGTCCATAGGATAACACTCTTCATGAATTAGTATCTCTTGAATATCACGGTTTAATCCTTCCCAAAATCTATCCATAAAATCATCTTCACTTTCTTCTAAAGAGGAATGCAACAAGGTAGTTTGTAAATCATCATAATATTTTGTTACAGTTTCACTACCTTGTTTTAAGTGTTGCAACTTCTTAATCATGTCACGAGTATAATAAGCAGGGACGAAAGTATGTCGCATGGCAAGTTTCAAATCATCCCAAGTAGTAGGTATATAATCAGGGTGTAACCGACAATATTCACTCCACCAAACCAAAGCATAACCAGTGAAAGAACCAACCGCAACCTTAACATTTTTATGTTCATTGAAATTATGGGAAGCAAATATATTTTTTTATGTCGAACTCCCATTCAATATATTGATAGAGGCGGGGTGTCCCGATCTTTCGATGAGATGATAACTATCGATTTGGTGGAGACGACTTTGACGATCCGACTACAAACGTGCAACGACGTTGTGCCTTAGCAATCGCTAAACCAACTCCGAGAGGTTATTGACCACGCCGGAGCACGATCAACCTGACCATGAAGGTCTATTCCTGCAAGCAATCAAAGAACAAGCAAGAATATGATAAAAGCAATCTGAATATCGCGAATATGTATGAAGTATTGATAATGGTGGGGATCCGAAAAGTGGTCTTGGTCTGGTCGTTGGACACAAACGAAGCACACGAAGTTGCAATGGCTAACTTTTAACTAAACAAATCCCCCAGGAAAAGCTACTAGATGGATCTACTTATATAGGAGCAAGGGGTGGCGGCCAAGGAGGTGGGAGGACGTTCCAAGGCAGCCTAAAACTAAATCTAGGTCGTACAAGGCCAATGGGCCCAAGTGGAGGTGATGTAACACCTTTGGACTTGTAGTTTGACTCGGATTCTGCTGCAGCATCAGATTGTTTCGTCCACAACTCAACGCTCCAGACGAATTTGAAGGTGATTCCAATTGGGTTGGAAAGTGCACGAAATCTAGTTTCCAACAAAAAAAGAATCACCCAATTCGGAGTCCGTATGAAAAACTTGTGTGCGTTTTGAGTCAGGTGTGTCTGTGCAGTCCGAATCTGAATCCAGAACGTGAGAGACTTGGACTCTATCTTCTCTTGGGCCAAAAGTGACGTGAGAGAATTTTTTGGACAACAAATAAACATCTCTTTCTTCCTTATCTTCATATGTGGATTGTACAAATGTCCCATACATCTGCAATTAGACAAAACACAAAAGTGTGTGAAGTATTTTTGTTCTGGATAACATAAATAGATTATTGAATAGTTTGCACTAGAAATCACCTGACAAATATGCATATATGCAATATTTTTGGTCATATCCAAGGTAGTCATGTCCTCATCATCCTCCCCTTCTTGAAAATAAAGCCGTCCTCGGCGTTGCTTAATCTGAAATGTGGCTAACAAAAGAGACAAGGTGTACATATTGTATATGTATATGTCATCCATTTTTACTTCCCTTGATTTTTGCATATATGACACATGAATAGATGAGTAACTTGCATAGTTCATAAAATCTAAAGCCAAAAAATTAGCACAAGAAGTAGAAGGCATGAAAATATTGCAACTCAGTTTGCACATATAAGTGAAGCTCTTATTCATTTCAAAAGATTGACAATGTTCATCATTAAACCATCCCAACATTGGTGAATAAACCTTACTTGCATCAAATTTACATGCTACAACATGCTTAAATAAGCAAACATGCAATAAGTCATTCAACACAGAATCATCACCAAGATTAGAGGTTGATAGAGGCGAGGGTGTCCCGATCTTTCGATGAGATGATAACTATCGATTTGGTGGAGAAGACTTTGACGATCCGACTACAAACGTGCACGACGTTGCGCCTTAGCAATCGCTAAACCAATCTCCTGAGGTTACTGACGATGCCGGAAGCACGGACAGCCTGACCACGAAGGTCTATTCCTGCAAGCAATCGAAGAACGAGCAAGAATATGTTAAAGCAATCTGAATATTGCAAATATATATGAGGTATTGATAATGGTGGGGATCCGGAAGCGGTCTTGGTCTGGTCGTTGGACACAAACGAAGTACACGAAGTTGCAATGGCTAACTTTTAACTAAATAAATCCCAAGGAAAAGCTACTAGATGGATCTACTTATATAGGAGCAAGGGGTGGAGGCCAAGGAGGTGGGAGGACGTCCCAAGGCAGCCTAAAACTAAATCTAGGTCGTACAAAGCCAATGGGCCCAAGTGGAGGTGATGTAACACCTTTGGACTTGTAGTTTGACTCGGATCCTGCTGCAGCATCAGATTGTTTCGTCCACAACTCAACGCTCCGGGCGAATTTGAAGGTGATTCCAAGTGCACGAAATCTAGTTTCCAACAAAAAAAGAATCACCCAATTCGGAGTCCGTATGAAAAACTTGTGTGCGTTTTGAGTCAGGTGTGTCTGTGCAGTCCGAATCTGAATCCAGAACGTGAGAGACTTGGACTCTATCTTCTCTTGGGTCAAAAGTGACGTGAGAGAACTTTTTGGACAGCAAATAAACATCTCTTTCTTCCTTATCTTCATATGTGGATTGTACAAATGTCCCATACACCTGCAATTAGACAAAACACAAAAGTGTGTGAAGTATTTTTGTTCTGGATAACATAAATAGATTATTGAATAGTTTGCACTAGAAATCACCTGACAAAAATGCATATATGCAATATTTTTGGTCATATCCAAGGTAGTCATGTCCTCATCATCCTCCCCTTCTTGAAAATAAAGCCGTCCTCGGCGTTGCTTAATCTGAAATGTGGCTAACAAAAGAGACAAGGTGTACATGTTGTATATGTATATGTCATCCATTTTTACTTCCCTTGATTTTTGCATATATGACACTTGAATAGATGAGTAACTTGCATAGTTCATAAAATCTAAAGCCAAAAAATTAGCACAAGAAATAGAAGGCATGAAAATATTGCAACTCAGTTTGCACATATAAGTGAAGCTCTTATTCATTTCAAAAGATTGACAATGTTCATCATTAAACCATCCCAACATTGGTGAATAAACCTTACTTGCATCAAATTTACATGCTACAACATGCTTAAACACGCAAACCTGCAATAAGTCATTCAACACAGAATCATCATCAAGATTAGAGGTCATATCAAAATGATTAAATATTGATTCTTTTGCATCAATAGTTAATTCAATGGGTGCACTCAAAATTGTTGGTATTTCAGTTGTTTGATCATATGGCAAAGTCAAATTATCAACGTAGTCCTCTAAAATAGGTGGTGTGATCAAAGTAGTGGGTAGCTCATCAGATGGTGCATTCAAATTGACAAGGCATTCATCATTCTCATGTAGAGATGGAAGATCAGTACCTTTGTCATTACCTCTTATGATCAACTCAGATGATGTAGCCACTCTCGGGGGCGATGTGTCACATGGTGGAGGTGATGTAGTCCTGACAACAATGGATGCGGTTGTCATAGTATGCCTAGTAGTTGAAGGAACAATCATATCAACTCTTGGAATGTGCACCGTGCGCTTGTTCTCCTCGTGGCCAACACGTCGTTTTATTTCCTGTTCAGCTTTGCAAGCAAGATGAAACAAATGGTCCATAGGATAACACTCTTCATGAATTAGTATCTCCTGAATATCACGGTTTAATCCTCCCCAAAATCTATCCATAAAATCATCTTCACTTTCTTCTAAAGAGGAATGCAACAAGGTAGTTTGTAAATCATCATAATATTTTGTTACAGTTTCACTACCTTGTTTTAAGTGTTGCAACTTCTTAATCATGTCACGAGTATAATAAGCAGGGACGAAAGTATGTCGCATGGCAAGTTTCAAATCATCCCAAGTAGTAGGTATAGAATCAGGATGTAACCGACAATATTCACTCCACCAAACCAAAGCATAACCAGTGAAAGAACCAACCGCAACCTTAACCTTTTTATGTTCATTGAAATTATGGGAAGCAAATATATTTTTTATGTCGAACTCCCATTCAATATATAAAGCAGGTTTAAAACGGCCATTAAATGGTGGTATTGATACATTAACCTGATCATGTGCATTTGGATGTTTGTGCACCTCTCGTGACGGTTGTGGTATTTGCAAAGGTGGTGGCACGTCTCCCGCGATCGACAAAGCCCATGAATTGACTCTGGATCCTGTCATGATTAGTAGAACAAGAAACAAAACCCAGAAATAATGTTCCTATAACTACTAGGATGTGGTGGTAAAACGCTCACAGTAAAGCAAATATCAATGTCTTACAAGTTCTTACCATGCAGCAAGCGGTGATCGGCAACCAGCGGTGTCAAGTAACTCCGAATATTGAGTAAAGCGATTGCCAGGGGAGCGTACGTATACACGGTGTAGAAATATGTGGAGCTGGGTTGGCTATATATGGTAGCAAAAGATTAGCAATAATCAATTCAAAGATGCAATGTTGAATAAACGCTCAACGACGGTACTGTGCTGGTCCTAGGCTAGACCGAACTAGAGACGCGAGCCTAGAACACTAATGAGGTCACGTCGTAGCACAACTAGCATCAATGAAGGACACTAAGTAGCTCTGGACAGCAAGATATAAATAAAGATCACAACGGCAGTAAAGATAATGAGGTGAAACAACAGCCAAGCAGGATATATCAACAACTTTGTCTCCAACTTTCCTCTGAAAAAGTTTGTGCCGATTTTTTTGTTTTTTTTTCTTCTCTTTTTTTTTCCTCACACTTTTTTTTCTTTCTCTCCTTTTTTTTTCTCTGACTTTTTTTTCTCCTTTTTTTTCTCTTGTTTTTTTTCTCTCTTTTTTTCTCCCTCTTTCCAAAACAAACTAGATAAGATGCAGATTGGATCAAGTGAAGATGTGAATGATCTCAACTATTATTATGACAATGAATGATGGGTAGCACGTGGTGGAAATTGATGGATGGGTGGTGGACAGCGGAAGAGATAATGATGCAGCGGTGGCGTGACTAATGTGAACAGAACTCGAAACTCTAAACGAACTAGACACTAAGACCAGCAACTCGACACGACGATGCAACCGATAATTCAACTATGCAAGCAATGAAAAGAAAATTGCAAAGACTCAGACTGGCTTGGACAAAGGATGAATAGATCTAACTCTTTTTTGTGGATTTTTCTTGGACAATAGGTACGAAAATAAATCTAATCTAGGAAAACTGGAAATTCTCACCGAGCAACCTGAAAACTGATACCACTTGATAGAGGCGAGGGTGTCCCAATCTTTCGATGAGATGATAACTATCGATTTGGTGGAGAAAACTTTGACGATCCGACTACAAACGTGCACGACGTTGCGCCTTAGCAATCGCTAAACCAATCTCCTGAGGTTACTGACGATGCCGGAAGCACGGACAGCCTGACCACGAAGGTCTATTCCTGCAAGCAATCGAAGAACGAGCAAGAATATGTTAAAGCAATCTGAATATTGCAAATATATATGAGGTATTGATAATGGTGGGGATCCGGAAGCGGTCTTGGTCTGGTCGTTGGACACAAACGAAGTACACGAAGTTGCAATGGCTAACTTTTAACTAAATAAATCCCAAAGAAAAGCTACTAGATGGATCTACTTATATAGGAGCAAGGGGTGGAGGCCAAGGAGGTGGGAGGACGTCCCAAGGCAGCCTAAAACTAAATCTAGGTCGTACAAAGCCAATGGGCCCAAGTGGAGGTGATGTAACACCTTTGGACTTGTAGTTTGACTCGGATCCTGCTGCAGCATCAGATTGTTTCGTCCACAACTCAACGCTCCGGGCGAATTTGAAGGTGATTCCAATTGGGTTGGAAAGTGCACGAAATCTAGTTTCCAACAAAAAAAGAATCACCCAATTCGGAGTCCGTATGAAAACCTTGTGTGCGTTTTGAGTCAGGTGTGTCTGTGCAGTCCGAATCTGAATCCAGAACGTGAGAGACTTGGACTCTATCTTCTCTTGGGCCAAAAGTGACGTGAGAGAACTTTTTGGACAGCAAATAAACATCTCTTTCTTCCTTATCTTCATATGTGGATTGTACAAATGTCCCATACACCTGCAATTAGACAAAACACAAAAGTGTGTGAAGTATTTTTGTTCTGGATAACATAAATAGATTATTGAATAGTTTGCACTAGAAATCACCTGACAAATATGCATATATGCAATATTTTTGGTCATATCCAAGGTAGTCATGTCCTCATCAGAGGTCATATCAAAATGATTAAACATTGGTTCTTTTGCATCAATAGTTAATTCAATGGGTGCACTCAAGATTGTAGGTATTTCAGTTGTTTGATCACATGGCAAAGTCAAATTATCAACGTAGTCCTCTAAAATAGGTGGTGTGATCAAAGTAGTGGGTAGCTCATCAGATGGTGCATTCAAATTGACAAGGCATTCATCATTCTCATGTAGAGATGGAAGATCAGTACCTTTGTCATTACCTCTTATGATCAACTCAGATGATGTAGCCACTCTCGGGGGCGATGTGTCACATGGTGGAGGTGATGTAGTCCTGACAACAACCGATGTGGTTGTCATAGTATACCTAGTAGTTGAAGGAACAATCATATCAACTCTTGGAATGTGCACCGTGCGCTTGTTCTCCTCGTGGCCAACACGTCGTTTTATTTCCTGTTCAGCTTTGCAAGCAAGATGAAACAAATGGTCCATAGGATAACACTCTTCATGAATTAGTATCTCTTGAATATCATGGTTTAATCCTCCCCAAAATCTATCCATAAAATCATCTTCACTTTCTTCTAAAGAGGAATGCAACAAGGTAGTTTGTAAATCATCATAATATTTTGTTACAGTTTCACTACCTTGTTTTAAGTGTTGCAACTTCTTAATCATGTCACGAGTATAATAAGCAGGGACGAAAGTATGTCGCATGGCAAGTTTCAAATCATCCCAAGTAGTAGGTATATAATCAGGGTGTAACCGACAATATTCACTCCATCAAACCAAAGCATAACCAGTGAAAGAACCAACCGCAACCTTAACCTTTTTATGTTCATTGAAATTATGGGAAGCAAATATATTTTTTATGTCGAACTCCCATTCAATATATAAAGCAGGTTTAAAACGGCCATTAAATGGTGGTATAGATACATTAACCTGATCATGTGCATTTGGATGTTTGTGCACCTCTCGTGACGGTTGTGGTATTTGCAAAGGTGGTGGCACGTCTCCCGCGATCGACAAAGCCCATGAATTGACTCTGGATCCTGTCATGATTAGTAGAACAAGAAACAAAACCCAAAAATAATGTTCCTATAACTACTAGGATGTGGTGGTAAAACGCTCACAGTAAAGCAAATATCAATGTCTTACAAGTTCTTACCATGCAGCAGGCGGTGATCGGCAACCAGCGGTGTGAAGTAACTCCGAATATTGAGTAAAGCGATTGCCAGGGGAGCGTACGTATACACGGTGATAGAGGCAAAGGTGTCCCGTCTTTCGATGAGATGGTGGATTTCGCTTTGGTGGAAGTCGACTTTGACGATCCGACTACGAACGTGCGAGGACGTCGCGCCTTAGCAATCGCTAAACCAACTCCGAGAGGTTATTGACCACGCCGGAGCACGATCAACCTGACCACGAGGGTCTGTTTCCTGCGAGCAAACGAAGAACAAGCAAGAAACTAAGATTGCAATCTGGATATTGCGAATATAAGATGAAAGCTTTATTGATCAAGGTGGGGTTCTGTGACGCCTTTGTCTGGTCGTTGAACACAAACGAAGTACGCGAAGTTGCAGCTATGGCGAACTTTTAATCTAAACAAAACCCAAAGTCTAAACGATGCCCTAAGGGCTGTATATATGGAGGAAGAGGGGGGAATTTCGTGGCCCTTGGTGGAGGGGTCCGAAATCAACCCTATCTCTTGTTTCCCCACACATACGGACTCTAAAAATATCCTATACTTATGTATTTCGAAATTACATGGGCCTGGCCCAATAATAAGGTGACGCAGCACCTAAAATAGCCTCGGGACGAAATTTAGGAAGTGGCATCTTGTATATTTCGTCCAAGGCTTCATGCACCCATTATGGTGGCTTCAAAGTCCTGAAATCATCACTTGTAACTCCGTTCTTGTTCCCCTTGCGCATGCCATCATCTCCATGCTTGTTCTTGCTCCAATGTTCATCCTTCTCCAAGCTAGGCCCTTCATTTGTAAGCAAAACAAATGTATCCAATTTAGGCAGCATCATATTCTCATGAACATTAGAATCATTACCAAGAAACGAAAGTACCTGGTAATTTAGTTGGCGTGCACGAGCTCTAGTAATTGGTCCAGTATGTATAGCAGCAGGGGTTGTGGGTGTAACAATTGTATTGATGTCCTCATCATGGGTAGCTCATCAGATGGTGCATTCAAATTGACAAGGCATTCATCATTCTCATGTAGAGATGGAAGATCAGTACCTTTGTCATTACCTCTTATGATCAACTCAGATGATGTAGCCACTCTCGGGGGCGATGTGTCACATGGTGGAGGTGATGTAGTCCTGACAACAACGGATGTGGTTGTCATAGTATGCCTAGTAGTTGAAGGAACAATCATATCAACTCTTGGAATGTGCACCGTGCGCTTGTTCTCCTCATGGCCAACACGTCGTTTTATTTCCTGTTCAGCTTTGCAAGCAAGATGAAACAAATGGTCCATAGGATAACACTCTTCATGAATTAGTATCTCTTGAATATCACGGTTTAATCCTCCCCAAAATCTATCCATAAAATCATCTTCACTTTCTTCTAAAGAGGAATGCAACAAGGTAGTTTGTAAATCATCATAATATTTTGTTACAGTTTCACTACCTTGTTTTAAGTGTTGCAACTTCTTAATCATGTCACGAGAATAATAAGCAGGGACGAAAGTATGTCGCATGGCAAGTTTCAAATCATCCCAAGTAGTAGGTATATAATCAGGGTGTAACCGACAATATTCACTCCACCAAACCAAAGCATAACCAGTGAAAGAACCAACCGCAACCTTAACCTTTTTATGTTCATCAAAATTATGGGAAGCAAATATATTTTTTATGTCGAACTCCCATTCAATATATAAAGCAGGTTTAAAACGGCCATTAAATGGTGGTATAGATACATTAACCTGATCATGTGCATTTGGATGTTTGTGCACCTCTCGTGACGGTTGTGGTATTTGCAAAGGTGGTGGCACGTCTCCCGCGATCGACAAAGCCCATGAATTGACCCTGGATCCTGTCATGATTAGTAGAACAAGAAACAAAACCCAAAAATAATGTTCCTATAACTACTAGGATGTGGTGGTAAAACGCTCACAGTAAAGCAAATATCAATGTCTTACAAGTTCTTACCATGCAGCAGGCGGTGATCGGCAACCAGCGGTGTCAAGTAACTCCGAATATTGAGTAAATCGATTGCCAGGGGAGCGTACGTATACACGGTGTAGAAATATGTGGAGCTGGGTTGGCTATATATGGTAGCAAAAGATTAGCAATAATCAATTCAAAGATGCAATGTTGAATAAACGCTCAACGACGGTACTGTGCTGGTCCCAGGCTAGACCGGACTAGAGACGCGAGCCTAGAACACTAATGAGGTCACGGCGTAGCACAACTAGCATCAATGAAGGATACTAAGTAGCTCTTGACAGCAAGATATAAGTGAAGATCACAACGGCAGTGAAGATAATGATGAAAAACAACTGCCAAGCAGGATATACAACAACTCTCTCTCCAACTTTCCTCTTGAAAAGTTTGAGACAATTTTCTGATAAATTCTTTCAAAGAATGCTACTAACTCAAGCTTTCCAATGCAAAAAGAATCACTCAATTCCGAGTTAATATGAGGAGTCAAAGAATTCTAAAACTGGCCTGAAAAATTGGAACAAGCTGTGTTCATGAACTTCGGAGGGCAAAAAGACCTATTTAGAAGCCGATTTTGAGGTGTCAAATATAGAACTAGCTTCTGCAACTATTTAGATGCGGCTCGTCGCTAGCTTCAATTTGAGTACTCACGGAGGCAAAACGGACTTCGTATGAGCAAGATACACCTATTTTACTGAACAGTGCGCAAAACAGATTCCAATCCGAATTCAGGTACGAGATTGATTCTAGATAGATCCGATTTTTTTTCTTCTCTCTTTTTTTTTCTCACGTTTTTTTTTCTTTTTCTTCTCTCTCTTTTTCTTTTTTTTTCTTTCTTTTTTTCTCTCTTTTTTTTTTCTCTCTCTTTTTTCTCTCCCTCTTTCCAAGACAAACTAGATAAGATGCAGATTGGATCAGGTGAAGATGTGAATGACCTCAACTATGATTATGACAATGAACAGTGCATAGCACGTGATGGAAATTAATAGATGGGATGGTGGACGGCGGAAGGGATAATGATGCAGCGGCGGCGTAACTAATGTGAACAGAACTCGAAACTCTAAAGGAACTAGACACTAAGACCAGCAACTCGACACGACGATGCAACCGATAATTCAACTATGCAAGTAATGAAAAGAAAATTGCAAAGGCTCAGACTGGCTTGGACCAAGGATGAATAGTTCTAACTCTTTTTTGTGGCTTTTTCTTGGACAATAGGTAAGAAAATAAATCTAATCTAGGAAAACTGGAAATTCTCACCGAGCAACCTGAAAACTGATACCACTTGATAGAGGCGGGGTGTCCCGATCTTTCGATGAGATGATAACTATCGATTTGGTGGAGACGACTTTGACGATCCGACTACAAACGTGCAACGACGTTGTGCCTTAGCAATCGCTAAACCAACTCCGAGAGGTTATTGACCACGCCGGAGCACGATCAACCTGACCACGAAGGTCTATTCCTGCAAGCAATCAAAGAACAAGCAAGAATATGATAAAAGCAATCTGAATATCGCGAATATGTATGAAGTATTGATAATGGTGGGGATCCGAAAAGTGGTCTTGGTCTGGTCGTTGGACACAAACGAAGCACACGAAGTTGCAATGGCTAACTTTTAACTAAACAAATCCCCCAGGAAAAGCTACTAGATGGATCTACTTATATAGGAGCAAGGGGTGGCGGCCAAAGAGGTGGGAGGACGTTCCAAGGCAGCCTAAAACTAAATCTAGGTCGTACAAGGCCAATGGGCCCAAGTGGAGGTGATGTAACACCTTCGGACTTGTAGTTTGACTCGGATTCTGCTGCAGCATCAGATTGTTTCGTCCACAACTCAACGTTCCAGACGAATTTGAAGGTGATTCCAATTGGGTTGGAAAGTGCACGAAATCTAGTTTCCAACAAAAAAAGAATCACCCAATTCGGAGTCCGTATGAAAAACTTGTGTGCATTTTGAGTCAGGTGTGTCTGTGCAGTCCGAATCTGAATCCAGAACGTGAGAGACTTGGACTCTATCTTCTCTTGGGCCAAAAGTGACGTGAGAGAACTTTTTGGACAGCAAATAAACATCTCTTTCTTCCTTATCTTCATATGTGGATTGTACAAATATCCCATACATCTGCAATTAGACAAAACACAAAAGTGTGTGAAGTATTTTTGTTCTGGATAACATAAATAGATTATTGAATAGTTTGCACTAGAAATCACCTGACAAATATGCATATATGCAATATTTTTGGTCATATCCAAGGTAGTCATGTCCTCATCATATATAAAGCAGGTTTAAAACGGCCATTAAATGGTGGTATAGATACATTAACCTGATCATGTGCATTTAGATGTTTGTGCACCTCTCGTGACGGTTGTGGTATTTGCAAAGGTGGTGGCACGTCTCCCGCGATCGACAAAGCCCATGAATTGACTCTGGATCCTGTCATGATTAGTAGAACAAGAAACAAAACCCAAAAATAATGTTCCTATAACTACTAGGATGTGGTGGTAAAACGCTCACAGTAAAGCAAATATCAATGTCTTACAAGTTCTTACCATGCAGCAGGCGGTGATCGGCAACCAGCGGTGTCAAGTAACTCCGAATATTGAGTAAAGCGATTGCCAGGGGAGCGTACGTATACACGGTGTAGAAATATGTGGAGCTGGGTTGGCTATATATGGTAGCAAAAGATTAGCAATAATCAATTCAAAGATGCAATGTTGAATAAACGCTCAACGACGGTACTGTGCTGGCCTAGGCTAGACCGGACTAGAGACGCGAGCCTAGAACACTAATGAGGTCACGGCGTAGCACAACTAGCATCAATGAAGGATACTAAGTAGCTCTTGACAGCAAGATATAAGTGAAGATCACAACGGCAGTGAAGATAATGATGAAAAACAACTGCCAAGCAGGATATACAACAACTCTCTCTCCAACTTTCCTCTTGAAAAGTTTGAGACAATTTTCTGATAAATTCTTTCAAAGAATGCTACTAACTCAAGCTTTCCAATGCAAAAAGAATCACTCAATTCCGAGTTGATATGAGGAGTCAAAGAATTCTAAAACTGGCCTAAAAAATTGGAACAAGCTGTGTTCACGAACTTCGGAGGGCAAAAAGACCTATTTAGAAGCCGATTTTGAGGTGTCAAATATTGAACTTGCTTCTGCAACTATTTAGATGCGGCTCGTCGCTATCTTCTATTTGAGTACTCACGGAGCCAAAACGGACTTCGTATGAGGAAGATACACCTGTTTTGCTCAACAGTGCGCAAAACAGATTCCAATCCGAATTCAGGTACGAGATTGATTCTAGATAGATCCAATTTTTTTTCTTCTCTCTTTTTTTTCTCACGCTTTTTTTCTTTTTCTTCTCCCTCTTTTCTTTTTTTTTCTTTCCTTTTTTCTCTTTTTTTTCTTTATATTCTTTTTCTCCCTCTTTCCAAGACAAACTAGATAAGATGCAGATTCGATCAGGCGAAGATGTGAGTGACCTCAACTATGATTATGACAATAAACAGTGCGTAGCACGTGGTGGAAATTGGTGGATGGGATGGTGGACAGCGGATGGGATAATGATGCAGCGGCTGCGTGACTAATGTGAACAGAACTCGAAACTCTAAAGGAACTAGACACTAAGACCAGCAACTCGACACGGCGATGCAACCGATAATTCAATAATGCAAACAATGAAAAGAAAAATTGCAAAGGCTCAGTCTGGCTAGGACAAAGGATGAATAGATCTAACTTTTGTTTTGTGGCTTTTTCTTGGACAATAGGTAAGAAAATAAATCTAATCTAGGAAAAACTGGAAATTCTCACCGAGCAACCTGAAAACTGATACCACTTGATAAAGGCAAAGGGTCCCGATCTTTCGATGAGATGATAACTATCGATTTGGTGGAGACGACTTTGACGATCCGACTACAAACGTGCACGACGTTGCGCCTTAGCAATCGCTAAACCAACTCCGAGAGGTTATTGACCATGCCGAAGCACAATCAACCTGACCACGAAGGTCTATTCCTGCAAGCAATCGAAGAACAAGCAAGAATATGATAAAAGCAATCTGAATATTGCGAGTATATATGAAGTATTGATAAAGGTGGGGATCCGTAAGCGGTCTTGGTCTGGTCGTTGGACACAAACGAAGTACACGAAGTTGCAATGGCTAACTTTTAACTAAACAAATCCCAAGGAAAAGCTACTAGATGGATCTACTTATATAAGAGCAAGGGGTGGCGGCCAAGGAGGTGGGAGGACGTCCCAAGGCAGCCTAAAACTAAATCTAGGTCGTACAAGGCCAATGGGCCCAAGTGGAGCTGATGTAACACCTTTGGACTTGTAGTTTGACTCGGATTCTGCTGCAGCATCAGATTGTTTCGTCCACAACTCAACGCTCCGGACGAATTTGAAGGTGATTCCAATTGGGTTGGAAAGTGCACGAAATCTAGTTTCCAACAAAAAAAGAATCACCCAATTCGGAGTCCGTATGAAAAACTTGTGTGCGATTTGAGTCAGGTATGTCTGTGCAGTCCGAATCTGAATCCAGAACGTGAGAGACTTGGACTCTATCTTCTCTTGGGCCAAAAGTGACGTGAGAGAACTTTTTGGACAGCAAATAAACATCTCTTTCTTCCTTATCTTCATATGTGGATTGTACAAATGTCCCATACACCTGCAATTAGACAAAACACAAAAGTGTGTGAAGTATTTTTGTTCTGGATAACATAAATAGATTATTGAATAGTTTGCACTAGAAATCACCTGACAAATATGCATATATACAATATTTTTGGTCATATCCAAGGTAGTCATGTCCTCATAAGAAAATGAAGTACTTTCAAGGACTGACATAGAATTGAGAGATGTTCACTAAAACGGTCATAATTTTTTCATTCGGAGTCCGTGTCGGACCCACAAGTACTCGAACTGCTCACGGCAAGCGCGCGAATCCAGAAATTACTCCCCGCTTGAGACAGGAGGCCCGGAGTGCCCTCAAATACGGCCTTAAGAAGGACTTTTTGGCCCTGAAAGTCAAAGAACATCATTCGTCGCTATTTTTCAGACAAGTTTCTGAATACATTGGCACTTCCTTTTGAATGAAATTCGAGAGATTATGTTGCTTATAGACATTAGCCCCCCTGGTAGGGACAAACGTACCTTTCTGCAGATGCTCTATGATCCGGGTAATCTCATTTGGCCGTAAATTGAAGAAAATCCAGCGGCTATATGCCTTATTCTCCTTGTTTTCGCCGGATGGCATGCTGTAACTCACGCGCGTGAAAGACAAGAACAAAAGGGCATTCCTGGCATCGGTCAATATATATGTGGAAACGATATCTCCTCTATAGAGGACAAGAAATTTTGGGGCAATCAGGCAAAACGCGCACGAGAAAATGAAGTACTTTCAAGGACTGCCATAGAATGGAGAGATGTTCACTAAAACGGTCATAATTATTTCATTCGAAGTCCGTGTCGGACCCACAAGTACTCAAACTGCTCGCGGTGAGCGCGCGAATCCAGAAAATACTCCCCGCTTCCGCCAGGAGGTTCGGAGTGCCCTCAAATACGGCCTTAAGCAGAACTTTTTGGCCCTGAAAGTCAAAGAACATCATTCGTCGCTGTTTTTCAGACAAGTATCTGAACCCATTGGCACTTCCTTTTGAAGGAAATTCGAGATATTATGTTGCTTATAGACATTAGGCCCCCTGGTAGGGACAAACGTACCTTTCTGCAGATGCTCTATGATCCGGGCAATCTCATTTGGCCGTAAATTGAAGAAAATCCAGTGGCTATATGCCTTATTCTCCTTGTTTTCGCCGGATGGCATGCTGTAACTCACACGCGTGAAACCCAAGAACAAAAGGGCATTCCTGGCATCGGTTAATATATATGTGGAAACGATATCTCCTCTATAGAGGACAAGAAATTTTGGGGCAATCAGGCAAAAAGCGCACGAGAAAATGAAGTACTTTCAAGGACTGCCATAGAATGGAGAGATGTTCAATAAGACGGTCATAATTTTGTCATTCGGAGTCCGTGTCAGACCCACAAGTACTCAAACTGCTCGCGGCGAGCGCGTGAATCCAGAAAATACTCCCCGCTTGCACCAGGAGGCCCAGAGTACCCTCAAATACGTCCTTAAGCAGGACTTTTTGGCCCTGAAAGTCAAAGAACATCATTCGTCGCTGTTTTTCACACAAGTTTCTGAACCCATTGGCACTTCCTTTTGAAGGAAATTCGAGATATTATGTTGCTTATAGACATTAGCCCCCCTGGTAGGGACAAATATACCTTTCTGTAGATGCTCTATGATCCGGGCAATCTCATTTGGCCGTAAATTGAAGAAGATCCAGCGGCTATATGCCTTATTCTCCTTGTTTTCGCCGAATGGCATGCTGTAACTCACGCGCATGAAAGCCAAGAACAAAAGGGCATTCCGGCATCGGTCAATATATATGTGGAACAGATATCTCCTCTATAGAGGACAAGAAATTTTGGGGCAATCAGGCAAAATGCGCACGAGAAAATGAAGTACTTTCAAGGACTGCCATAGAATGGAGAGATGTTCACTAAATCGGTCATAATTTTGTCATTCGGATTCTGTGTCAGACACACAAGTACTCAAACTGCTTGTGGCAAGCGTGCGAATCCAGAAAATACTCCCCGCTTGCGCCAGGAGGCCCGGAGTGCCCTCAAATACGGCCTTAAGCAGGACTTTTTGGCCCTGACAGTCAAAGAACATCATTCGTCGCTGTTTTTCAGACAAGTTTCTGAACCCATTGGCACTTCCTTTTGAATGAAATTCGAGAGATTATGTTGCTTATAGACATTAGCCCCCCTTGTAGGGACAAACGTACCTTTCTGCAGATGCTCTATGATCCGGGCAATCTCATTTGGCCGTAAATTGAAGAAAATCCAACGGCTATATGCCTTATTCTCCTTGTTTTCGCCGGATGGTATGCCGTAACTCATGCGCGTGAAAGCCAAGAATAACAGGGCACTCCTCGCATCGGTCAATATATATGTGGAAACGATATCTCCTCTATAGAGGAAAAGAAATTTTGGGGCAATCAGGCAAAACGCGCACGAGAAAATGAAATACTTTCAAGGACTTACATAGAATGGAGACATGTTCACTAAAACGGTCATAATTTTTTCATTCGGAGTCCGTGTCGGACCCACAAGTACTCAAACTGCTCGCGGCGAGTGCGCGAACCAGAAATTACTCCCCGCTTGCGTTAGGACGCCCGGAGTGCCCTCAAATACGGCCTTAAGCAGGACTTTTTGGCCCTGAAAGTCAAAGAACATCATTCGTCGCTGTTTTTCAGACAAATTTCTGAACCCATTGGCACTTCCTTTTGAATGAAATTTGAGAGATTATGTTGCTTATAGACATTAGCCCCCCATGGTAGGGGCAAACGTACCTTTCTGCAGATGCTCTATGATCCAGGCAATCTCATTTGGCCGTAAATTGAAGAAAATCCAGCGGCTATATGCCTTATTCTCCTTGTTTTCACCGGATGGCATGCTGTAACGCACGCGCGTGAAAGCCAAGAACAAAAGGGCATTCCTAGCATCGGTCAATATATATGTGGAAACGATATCTCCTCTATAGAGGACAAGAAATTTTGGGGCAATCAGGCAAAAAGCGCACGAGAAAATGAAGTACTTTCAAGGACTTCCATAGAATGGAGAGATGTTCACTAAAACGGTCATAATTTTTTCATTCGGAGTCCGTGTCGGACCCACAAGTACTCAAACTGCTCGCGGCGAGAGCGAGATTCCATAAAATACTCCACGCTTGCGCCAGGAGGCCCGGAGTGCCCTCAAATACGGCCTTAAGTAGGACTTTTTGACCCTGAAAGTCAAAGAAAATCATTCGTCGCTGTTTTTCAGACAAATTTCTGAACCCATTGGCACTTCCTTTTGAATGAAATTCGAGAGATTATGTTTCTTATAAACATTAGCCTCCCATGGTAGGGACAAACGTACCTTTCTGCAGATGCTCTATGATCCAGGAAATCTCATCTGGCCATAAATTGAAGAAAATCCAGCGGCTATATGCCTTATTCTCCTTGTTGTCGCCGAATGGCATGCTGTAACTCACGCGCGTGAAAGCCAGGAACAAAAGGGCATTCTGGCATCGGTCAATATATATATGTGGAAACGATATCTGCTCCGTAGAGGAAAAGAAATTTTGGGGCAATCAGGCAAAATGTGCACGAGAAAATGAAGTACTTTCAAGGACTGACATAGAATGGAGAGATGTTCACTAAAACGGTCATAATTTTTTCATTCGGAGTCCGTATCGGACCCACAAGTACTCAAACTGCTCACGGCAAGCGCGCGAATCCAGAAATTACTCCCCGCTTGCGCCAGGAGGCCCGGAGTGCCCTCAAATACGGCCTTAAGCAGGACTTTTTGGCCCTGAAAGTCAAAGAACATCATTCGTCGCTATTTTTGAGACAAGTTTCTGAACACATTGGCACTTCCTTTTGAATGAAATTCGAGAGATTATGTTGCTTATAGACATTAGCCCCCATGGTAGGGACAAACGTACCTTTCTGCAGATGCTCTATGATCCGGGTAATCTCATTTGGCCGTAAATTGAAGAAAAACCAGCGGCTATATGCCTTATTCTCCTTGTTTTCGCCGGATGGCATGCTGTAACTCACGCGCGTGAAAGACAAGAACAAAAGGGCATTCCTGGCATCGGTCAATATATATGTGGAAACGATATCTCCTCTATAGAGGACAAGAAATTTTGGGGCAATCAGGCAAAACGCGCACGAGAAAATGAAGTACTTTCAAGGACTACCATAGAATGGAGAGATGTTCACTAAAACGGTCATAATTTTTTCATTCGAAGTCCGTGTCGGACCCACAAGTACTCAAACTGCTCGCGGCGAGCGCGCGAATCCAGAAAATACTCCCCGCTTGCGCCAGGGGGTCCGGAGTGCCCTCAAATACGGCCTTAAGCAGAACTTTTTGGCCCTAAAAGTCAAAGAACATCATTCGTCGCTGTTTTTCAGACAAGTATCTGAACCCATTGGCACTTCCTTTTGAAGGAAATTCGAGATATTATGTTGCTTATAGACATTAGGCCCCCTGGTAGGGACAAACGTACCTTTCTGCAGATGCTCTATGATCCGGGCAATCTCATTTGGCCGTAAATTGAAGAAAATCCAGCGGCTATATGCCTTATTCTCCTTGTTTTCGCCGGATGGCATGCTGTAACTCACGCGCGTGAAGCCCAAGAACAAAAGGGCATTCCTGGCATCGGTTAATATATATGTGGAAACGATATCTCCTCTATAGAGGACAAGAAATTTTGGGGCAATCAGGCAAAAAGCGCACGAGAAATTGAAGTACTTTCAAGGACTGCCATAGAATGGAGAGATGTTCAATAAGACGGTCATAATTTTGTCATTCGGAGTCCGTGTCAGACCCACAAGTACTCAAACTGCTCGCGGCGAGCGCGTGAATCCAGAAAATACTCCCCGCTTGCACCAGGAGGCCCAGAGTGCCCTCAAATACGTCCTTAAGCAGGACTTTTTGGCCCTGAAAGTCAAAGAACATCATTCGTCGCTGTTTTTCACACAAGTTTCTGAACCCATTGGCACTTCCTTTTGAAGGAAATTCGAGATATTATGTTGCTTATAGACATTAGCCCCCCTGGTAGGGACAAACGTACCTTTCTGTAGATGCTCTATGATCCGGGCAATCTCATTTGGCCGTAAATTGAAGAAGATCCAGCGGCTATATGCCTTATTCTCCTTGTTTTCGCCGAATGGCACGCTGTAACTCACGCGCATGAAAGCCAAGAACAAAAGGGCATTCCGGCATCGGTCAATATATATGTGGAACCGATATCTCCTCTATAGAGGACAAGAAATTTTGGGGCAATCAGGCAAAATGCGCACGAGAAAATGAAGTACTTTCAAGGACTGCCATAGAATGGAGAGATGTTCACTAAATCGGTCATAATTTTTTCATTCGGATTCCGTGTCAGACCCACAAGTACTCAAACTGCTCGTGGCAAGCGTGCGAATCCAGAAAATACTCCCCGCTTGCGCCAGGACGCCCGGAGTGCCCTCAAATACGGCCTTAAGCAGGACTTTTTGGCCCTGACAGTCAAAGAACGTCATTCGTCGCTGTTTTTCAGACAAGTTTCTGAACCCATTGGCACTTCCTTTTGAATGAAATTCGAGAGATTATGTTGCTTATAGACATTAGCCCCCCTGGTAGGGACAAACATACCTTTCTGCAGATGCTCTATGATCCGGGCAATCTCATTTGGCCGTAAATTGAAGAAAATCCAACGGCTATATGCCTTATTCTCCTTGTTTTCGCCGGAGGGTATGCCGTAACTCATGCGCGTGAAAGCCAAGAACAAAAGGGCACTCCTCGCATCAGTCAATATATATGTGGAAACGATATCTCCTCTATAGAGGACAAGAAATTTTGGGGCAATCAGGCAAAACGCGCACGAGAAAATGAAGTACTTTCAAGGACTTACATAGAATGGAGAGATGTTCACTAAAACGGTCATAATTTTTTCATTCGGAGTCCGTGTCGGACCCACAAGTACTCAAACTACTCGCGGCGAGTGCGCGAACCAGAAATTACTCCCCGCTTGCGTTAGGATGCCCGGAGTGCCCTCAAATACGGCCTTAAGCAGGACTTTTTGGCCCTGATAGTCAAAGAACATCATTCGTCGCTGTTTTTCAGACAAATTTCTGAACCCATTGGCACTTCCTTTTGAATGAAATTTGAGAGATTATGTTGCTTATAGACATTAGCCCCCCATGGTAGGGGCAAACGTACCTTTCTGCAGATGCTCTATGATCCAGGCAATCTCATTTGGCCGTAAATTGAAGAAAATCCAGCGGCTATATGCCTTATTCTCCTTGTTTTCACCGGATGGCATGCTGTAACGCACGCGCGTGAAAGCCAAGAACAAAAGGGCATTCCTGGCATCGGTCAATATATATGTGGAAACGATATCTCCTCTATAGAGGACAAGAAATTTTGGGGCAATCAGGCAAAAAGCGCACGAGAAAATGAAGTACTTTCAAGGACTTCCATAGAATGGAGAGATGTTCACTAAAACGGTCATAATTTTTTCATTCGGAGTCCGTGTCGGACCCACAAGTACTCAAACTGCTCGCGGCGAGAGCGAGATTCCATAAAATACTCCATGCTTGCGCCAGGAGGCCCGGAGTGCCCTCAAATACGGCCTTAAGCAGGACTTTTTGACCCTGAAAGTCAAAGAAAATCATTCGTCGCTGTTTTTCAGACAAATTTCTGAACCCATTGGCACTTCCTTTTGAATGAAATTCGAGAGATTATGTTTCTTATAAACATTAGCCTCCCATGGTAGGGACAAACGTACCTTTCTGCAGATGCTCTATGATCCAGGAAATCTCATTTGGCCATAAATTGAAGAAAATCCAGCGGCTATATGCCTTATTCTCCTTGTTGTCGCCGAATGGCATGCTGTAACTCACGCGCGTGAAAGTTAAGAACAAAAGGGCATTCTGGCATCGGTCAATATATATATGTGGAAACGATATCTCCTCCGTAGAGGAAAAGAAATTTTGGGGCAATCAGGCAAAATGTGCACGAGAAAATGAAGTACTTTCAAGGACTGACATAGAATGGAGAGATGTTCACTAAAACGGTCATAATTTTTTCATTCGGAGTCCGTATCGAACCCACAAGTACTCAAACTGCTCACGGCAAGCGCGCGAATCCATAAATTACTCCCCGCTTGCGCCAGGAGGCCCGGAGTGCCCTCAAATACGGCCTTAAGCAGGACTTTTTGGCCCTGAAAGTCAAAGAACATCATTCGTCGCTATTTTTGAGACAAGTTTCTGAACACATTGGCACTTCCTTTTGAATGAAATTCGAGAGATTATGTTGCTTATAGACATTAGCCCCCCTGGTAGGGACAAACATACCTTTCTGCAGATGCTCTATGATCCGGGCAATCTCATTTGGCCGTAAATTGAAGAAAATCCAACGGCTATATGCCTTATTCTCCTTGTTTTCGCCGGAGGGTATGCCGTAACTCATGCGCATGAAAGCCAAGAACAAAAGGGCACTCCTCGCATCAGTCAATATATATGTGGAAACGATATCTCCTCTATAGAGGACAAGAAATTTTGGGGCAATCAGGCAAAACGCGCACGAGAAAATGAAGTACTTTCAAGGACTTACATAGAATGGAGAGATGTTCACTAAAACGGTCAAAATTTTTTCATTCGGAGTCCGTGTCGGACCCACAAGTACTCAAACTACTCGCGGCGAGTGCGCGAACCAGAAATTACTCCCCGCTTGCGTTAGGATGCCCGGAGTGCCCTCAAATACGGCCTTAAGCAGGACTTTTTGGCCCTGATAGTCAAAGAACATCATTCGTCGCTGTTTTTCAGACAAATTTCTGAACCCATTGGCACTTCCTTTTGAATGAAATTTGAGAGATTATGTTGCTTATAGACATTAGCCCCCCATGGTAGGGGCAAACGTACCTTTCTGCAGATGCTCTATGATCCAGGCAATCTCATTTGGCAGTAAATTGAAGAAAATCCAGCGGCTATATGCCTTATTCTCCTTGTTTTCACCGGATGGCTTGCTGTAACGCACGCGCGTGAAAGCCAAGAACAAAAGGGCATTCCTGGCATCGGTCAATATATATGTGGAAACCATATCTCCTCTATAGAGGACAAGAAATTTTGGGGCAATCAGGCAAAAAGCGCACGAGAAAATGAAGTACTTTCAAGGACTTCCATAGAATGGAGAGATGTTCACTAAAACGGTCATAATTTTTTCATTCGGAGTCCGTCTCGGACCCACAAGTACTCAAACTGCTCGCGGCGAGAGCGAGATTCCATAAAATACTCCACGCTTGCGCCAGGAGGCCCGGAGTGCCCTCAAATACGGCCTTAAGCAGGACTTTTTGACCCTGAAAGTCAAAGAAAATCATTCGTCGCTGTTTTTCAGACAAATTTCTGAACCCATTGGCACTTCCTTTTGAATGAAATTCGAGAGATTATGTTTCTTATAAACATTAGCCTCCCATGGTAGGGACAAACGTACCTTTCTGCAGATGCTCTATGATCCAGGAAATCTCATTTGGCCATAAATTGAAGAAAATCCAGCGGCTATATGCCTTATTCTCCTTGTTGTCGCCGAATGGCATGCTGTAACTCACGCGCGTGAAAGTTAAGAACAAAAGGGCATTCTGGCATCGGTCAATATATATATGTGGAAACGATATCTCCTCCGTAGGGGAAAAGAAATTTTGGGGCAATCAGGCAAAATGTGCACGAGAAAATGAAGGACTTTCAAGGACTGACATAGAATGGAGAGATGTTCACTAAAACGGTCATAATTTTTTCATTCGGAGTCCGTATCGGACCCACAAGTACTCAAACTGCTCACGGCAAGCGCGCGAATCCAGAAATTACTCCCCGCTTGCGCCAGGAGGCCCGGAGTGCCCTCAAATACGGCCTTAAGCAGGACTTTTTGGCCCTGAAAGTCAAAGAACATCATTCGTCGCTATTTTTGAGACAAGTTTCTGAACACATTGGCACTTCCTTTTGAATGAAATTCGAGAGATTATGTTGCTTATAGACATTAGCCCCCCTGGTAGGGACACACGTACCTTTCTGCAGATGCTCTATGATCCGGGTAATCTCATTTGGCCGTAAATTGAAGAAAATCCAGCGGCTATATGCCTTATTCTCCTTGTTTTCGCCGGATGGCATGCTGTAACTCACGCGCGTGAAAGACAAGAACAAAAGGGCATTCCTGGCATCGGTCAATATATATGTGGAAACGATATCTCCTCTATAGAGGACAAGAAATTTTGGGGCAATCAGGCAAAACGCGCACGAGAAAATGAAGTACTTTCAAGGACTACCATAGAATGGAGAGATGTTCACTAAAACGGTCATAATTTTTTCATTCGAAGTCCGTGTCGGACCCACAAGTACTCAAACTGCTCGCGGCGGGCGCGCGAATCCAGAAAATACTCCCCGCTTGCGCCAAGAGGTCCGGAGTGCCCTCAAATACGGCCTTAAGCAGAACTTTTTGGCCCTAAAAGTCAAAGAACATCATTCGTCGCTGTTTTTCAGACAAGTATCTGAACCCATTGGCACTTCCTTTTGAAGGAAATTCGAGATATTATGTTGCTTATAGACATTAGGCCCCCTGGTAGGGACAAACATACCTTTCTGCAGATGCTCTATGATCCGGGCAATCTCATTTGGCCGTAAATTGAAGAAAATCCAGCGGCTATATGCCTTATTCTCCTTGTTTTCCCCGGATGGCATGCTGTAACTCACGCGCGTGAAACCCAAGAACAAAAGGGCATTCCTGGCATCGGTTAATATATATGTGGAAACGATATCTCCTCTATAGAGGACAAGAAATTTTGGGGCAATCAGGCAAAAAGCACACGAGAAAATGAAGTACTTTCAAGGACTGCCATAGAATGGAGAGATGTTCAATAAGACGGTCATAATTTTGTCACTCGGAGTCCGTTTCAGACCCACAAGTACTCAAACTTCTCGCGGCGAGCGCGTGAATCCAGAAAATACTCCCCGCTTGCACCAGGAGGCCCAGAGTGCCCTCAAATAAGTCCTTAAGCAGGACTTTTTGGCCCTGAAAGTCAAAGAACATCATTCGTCGCTGTTTTTCACACAAGTTTCTGAACCCATTGGCACTTCCTTTTGAAGGAAATTCGAGATATTATGTTGCTTATAGACATTAGCCCCCCTGGTAGGGACAAACGTACCTTTCTGTAGATGCTCTATGATCCGGGCAATCTCATTTGGCCGTAAATTGAAGAAGATCCAGCGGCTATATGCCTTATTCTCCTTGTTTTCGCCGAATGGCATGCTGTAACTCACGCGCATGAAAGCCAAGAACAAAAGGGCATTCCGGCATCGGTCAATATATATGTGGAACCGATATCTCCTCTATAGAGGACAAGAAATTTTGGGGCAATCAGGCAAAATGCGCACAAGAAAATGAAATACTTTCAAGGACTGCCATAGAATGGAGAGATGTTCACTAAATCGGTCATAATTTTGTCATTCGGATTCCGTGTCAGACCCACAAGTACTCAAACTGCTCGTGGCAAGCGTGCGAATCCGGAAAATACTCCCCGCTTGCGCCAGGAGGCCCGGAGTGCCCTCAAATACGGCCTTAAGCAGGACTTTTTGGCCCTGACAGTCAAAGAACATCATTCGTCGCTGTTTTTCAGACAAGTTTCTGAACCCATTGGCACTTCCTTTTGAATGAAATTCGAAAGATTATGTTGCTTATAGACATTAGCCCCCCTGGTAGGGACAAACGTACCTTTCTGCAGATGCTCTATGATCCGGGCAATCTCATTTGGCCGTAAATTGAAGAAAATCCAACGGCTATATGCCTTATTCTCCTTGTTTTCGCCAGATGGTATGCCGTAACTCATGCGCGTGAAAGCCAAGAACAAAAGGGCACTCCTCGCATCGGTCAATATATATGTGGAAACGATATCTCCTCTATAGAGGACAAGAAATTTTGGGGCAATCAGGCAAAACGCGCACAAGAAAATGAAGTACTTTCAAGGACTTACATAGAATGGAGAGATGTTCACTAAAACGGTCATAATTTTTTCATTCGGAGTCCGTGTCGGACCCACAAGTACTCAAACTGCTCGCGGCGAGTGCGCGAATCCAGAAATTTCTCCCCGCTTGCGTTAGGAGGCCCGGAGTGCCCTCAAATACGGCCTTAAGCAGGACTTTTTGGCCCTGAAAGTCTAAGAACATCATTCGTCGCTGTTTTTCAGACAAATTTCTGAACCCATTGGCACTTCCTTTTGAATGAAATTCGAGAGATTATGTTGCTTATAGACATTAGCCCCCCATGGAAGGGCAAACGTACCTTTCTGCAGATGCTCTATGATCCAGGCAATCTCATTTGGCCGTAAATTGAAGAAAATCCAGCGGCTATATGCCTTATTCTCCTTGTTTTCGCCGGATGGCATGCTGTAACGCACGCGCGTGAAAGCCAAGAACAAAAGGGCATTCCTGGCATCGGTCAATATATATGTGGAAACGATATCTCCTCTATAGAGGACAAGAAATTTTGGGGCAATCAGGCAAAAAGCGCACGAGAAAATGAAGTACTTTCAAGGACTGCCATAGAATGGAGAGATGTTCACTAAAACGGTCATAATTTTGTCATTCGGAGTCCGTGTCAAACCCACAAGTACTCAAACTGCTCGCGACGAGCGTGCGAATCCAGAAAATACTCCCCGCTTGCACTAGGAGGCCCGGAGTGCCCTCAAATACGTCCTTAAGCAGGACATTTTGGCACTGAAAGTCAAAGAACATCATTCGTCGTTGTTTTTCAGACAAGTTTCTGAACCCATTGGCACTTCCTTTTGAAGGAAATTCGAGAGATTATGTTGCTTATAGACATTATGATAGAGGCAAAGGTGTCCCGTCTTTCGATGAGATGATGGATATCGCTTTGGTGGAAGTCGACTTTGACGATCCGACTACGAACGTGCGAGGACGTCGCGCCTTAGCAATCGCTAAACCAACTCCGAGAGGTTATTGACCACGCCGGAGCACGATCAACCTGACCACGAGGGTCTGTTTCCTGCGAGCAAACGAAGAACAAGCAAGAAACTAAGATTGCAATCTGGATATTGCGAATATAAGATGAAAGCTTTATTGATCAAGGTGGGGTTCTGTGACGCCTTTGTCTGGTCGTTGAACACAAACGAAGTACGCGAAGTTGTAGCTATGGCGAACTTTTAATCTAAACAAAACCCCAAAGTCTAAATGATGCCCTAAGGGCTGTATATATGGAGGAAGAGTGGGGGAATTTCGTGGCCCTTGGTGGAGGGGTCCGAAATCAACCCTATCTCTTGTTTCCCCACACATACGGACTCTAAAAATAGCCTATACTTATGTATTTCGAAATTACATGGGCCTGGCCCAATAATAAGGTGACGCAGCACCTAAAATAGCCTCGGGACGAAATTTATGAAGTGGCATCTTGTATATTTCGTCCAAGGCTTCATGCACCCATTATGGCGGCTTCAAAGACCTGAAATCATCACTTGTAACTCCGTTCTTGTTCCCCTTGCGCATGCCATCATCTCCATGCTTGTTCTTGCTCCAATGTTCATCCTTCTCCAAGCTAGGCCCTTCATTTGTAAGCAAAACAAATGTATCCAATTTAGGCAGCATCATATTCTCATGAACAATAGAATCATTACCAAGAAACAAAAGTACCTGGTAATTTAGTTGGCGTGCGCGAGCTCTAGTAATTGGTCCAGTATGTATAGCAGCAGGGCCTGTGGGTGTAACAATTGTATTGATGTCCTCATCACATTAGCCCCCCTGGTAGGGACAAACGTACCTTTCTGCAGATGCTCTATGATCCGGGCAATCTCATTTGGCCGTAAATTAAAGAAAATCCAACGGCTATATGCCTTATTCTCCTTGTTTTCGCCGGATGGTATGCCGTAACTCATGCGCGTGAAAGCCAAGAACAAAAGGGCACTCCTCGCATCGGTCAATATATATGTGGAAACGATATCTCCTCTATAGAGGACAAGAAATTTTGGGGCAATCAGGCAAAACGCGCACAAGAAAATGAAGTACTTTCAAGGACTTACATAGAATGGAGAGATGTTCACTAAAACGGTCATAATTTTTTCATTCGGAGTCCGTGTCGGACCCACAAGTACTCAAACTGCTCGCGGCGAGTGCGCGAATCCAGAAATTACTCCCCGCTTGCGTTAGGAGGCCCGGAGTGCCCTCAAATACGGCCTTAAGCAGGACTTTTTGGCCCTGAAAGTCAAAGAACATCATTCGTTGCTGTTTTTCAGACAAATTTCTGAACCCATTGGCACTTCCTTTTGAATGAAATTCGAGAGATTATGTTGCTTATAGACATTAGCCCCCCATGGTAGGGGCAAACGTACCTTTCTGCAGATGCTCTATGATCCAGGCAATCTCATTTGGCCGTAAATTGAAGAAAATCCAGCGGCTATATGCCTTATTCTCCTTGTTTTCGCCGGATGGCATGCTGTAACGCACGCGCGTGAAAGCCAAGAACAAAAGGGCATTCCTGGCATCGGTCAATATATATGTGGAAACGATATCTCCTCTATAGAGGACAAGAAATTTTGGGGCAATCAGGCAAAAGCGCACGAGAAAATGAAGTACTTTCAAGGACTGCCATAGAATGGAGAGATGTTCACTAAAACGGTCATAATTTTTTCATTCGGAGTCCGTGTCAAACCCACAAGTACTCAAACTGCTCGCGACGAGCGTGCGAATCCAGAAAATACTCCCCGCTTGCACTAGGAGGCCCGGAGTGCCCTCAAATACGTCCTTAAGCAGGACATGTTGGCACTGAAAGTCAAAGAACATCATTCGTCGTTGTTTTTCAGACAAGTTTCTGAACCCATTGGCACTTCCTTTTGAAGGAAATTCGAGAGATTATGTTGCTTATAGACATTATGATAGAGGCAAAGGTGTCCCGTCTTTCGATGAGATGATGGATATCGCTTTGGTGGAAGTCGACTTTGACGATCCGACTACGAACGTGCGAGGACGTCGCGCCTTAGCAATCGCTAAACCAACTCCGAGAGGTTATTGACCACGCCGGAGCATGATCAACCTGACCACGAGGGTCTGTTTCCTGCGAGCAAACGAAGAACAAGCAAGAAACTAAGATTGCAATCTGGATATTGCGAATATAAGATGAAAGCTTTATTGATCAAGGTGGGGTTCTGTGACGCCTTTGTCTGGTCGTTGAACACAAACGAAGTACGCGAAGTTGTAGCTATGGCGAACTTTTAATCTAAACAAAACCCCAAAGTCTAAACGATGCCCTAAGGGCTGTATATATGGAGGAAGAGGGGGGGAATTTCGTGGCCCTTGGTGGAGGGGTCCGAAATCAACCCTATCTCTTGTTTCCCCACACATACGGACTCTAAAAATAGCCTATACTTATGTATTTCGAAATTACATGGGCCTGGCCCAATAATAAGGTGACGCAGCACCTAAAATAGCCTCGGGACGAAATTTATGAAGTGGCATCTTGTATATTTCGTCCAAGGCTTCATGCACCCATTATGGCGGCTTCAAAGTCCTGAAATCATCACTTGTAACTCCGTTCTTATTCCCCTTGCGCATGCCATCATCTCCATGCTTGTTCTTGCTCCAATGTTCATCCTTCTCCAAGCTAGGCCCTTCATTTGTAAGCAAAACAAATGTATCCAATTTAGGCAGCATCATATTCTCATGAACATTAGAATCATTACCAAGAAACGAAAGTACCTGGTAATTTAGTTGGCGTGCGCGAGCTCTAGTAATTGGTCCAGTATGTATAGCAGCAGGGCCTGTGGGTGTAACAATGGTATTGATGTCCTCATCACATTAGCCCCCCTGGTAGGGACAAACGTACCTTTCTGCAGATGCTCTATGATCCAGGCAATCTCATTTGGCCGTAAATTGAAGAAAATCCAGCGGCTATATGCCTTATTCTCCTTGTTTTCGTCGAATGGCATGCTGTAACTCACGCGCATGAAAGCCAAGAACAAAAGGGCATTCCGGCATCGGTCAATATATATGTGGAAACGATATCTCCTCTATAGAGGACAAGAAATTTTGGGGCAATCAGGCAAAACGCGCACGAGAAATTGAAGTACTTTCAAGGACTGCCATAGAATGGAGAGATGTTCACTAAAACGGTCATAATTTTTTCATTCGGAGTCCGTGTCGGACCCACAAGTACTCAAACTGCTCGCGGCGAGCGCGCGAATCAAGAAAATACTCCCCGCTTGCACCAGGAGGCCTGGAGTGCCCTCAAATACGTCCTTAAGCAGGACTTTTTGGCCCTGAATGTCAAAGAACATCATTCGTCGCTGTTTTTCACACAAGTTTCTGAATCCATTGGCACTTCCTTTTGAAGGAAATTCGAGAGATTATGTTGCTTATAGAGATTAGTCCCCCTGGTAGGGACAAACGTACCTTTCTGCAGATGCTCTATGATCCGGGCAATCTCATTTGGCCGTAAATTGAAGAAAATCCAGCGGCTATATGCCTTATTCTCCTTGTTTTCGCCGAATGGCATGCTGTAACTCACGCACATGAAAGCGACGAACAAAAGGGCATTCCGGCATCGGTCAATATATATGTGGAAACGATATCTCCTCTATAGAGGACAAGCAATTTTGGGGCAATCAGGCAAAACGCGCACGAGAAAATGAAGTACTTTCAAGGACTGCCATAGAATGGAGAGATGTTCACTAAAACGGTCAAAATTTTGTCATTCAGAATCCGTGTCGGACCCACAAGTACTCAAACTGCTCGCGGTGAGCATGCGAATCCAGAAAATACTCCTCGCTTGCGCCAGGAAGCCCGGAGTGCCCTCAAATACGGCCTTAAGCAGGACTTTTTGGCCCTGAAAGTCAAAGAACATCATTCGTTGCTGTTTTTTAGAAAAGTTTCTGAACCCATTGGCACTTCCCTTTGAATGAAATTCGAGAGATTATGTTGCTTATAGACATTAGCCCGCCTGGTAGGGACAAACGTACCTTTCTGCAGATGCTCTATGAACCAGGCAATCTCATTTGGCCGTAAATTGAAGAAAATCCAATGGCTATATGTCTTATTCTCCTTGTTTTCGCCGGATGGCATGCTGTAACTCACGCGCGTGAAAGCCAAGAACAAAAGGGCATTCCTGGCATCGGTCAATATATATGTGGAAACGATATCTCCTCTATAGAGGACAAGAAATTTTGGGGCAATCAGGCAAAAAGCGCACGAGAAAATGAAGTACTTTCAAGGACTGCCATAGTGATAGAGGCAAAGGTGTCCCGTCTTTCGATGAGATGATGGATATCGCTTTGGTGGAAGTCGACTTTGACGATCCGACTACGAACGTGCGAGGATGTCGCGCCTTAGCAATCGCTAAACCAACTCCGAGAGGTTATTGACCACGCCGGAGCACGATCAACCTGACCACGAGGGTCTGTTTCCTGCGAGCAAACGAAGAACAAGCAAGAAACTGAGATTGCAATCTAGATATTGCGAATATAAGATGAAAGCTTTATTGATCAAGGTGGGGTTCTGTGACGCCTTTGTCTGGTCGTTGAACACAAACGAAGTACGCGAAGTTGCAGCTATGGCGAACTTTTAATCTAAACAAAACCCAAAGTCTAAACGATGCCCTAAGGGCTGTATATATGGAGGAAGAGGGGGGAATTTCGTGGCCCTTGGTGGAGGGGTCCGAAATCAACCCTATCTCTTGTTTCCCCACACATACGGACTCTAAAAATAGCCTATACTTATGTATTTCGAAATTACATGGGCCTGGCCCAATAATAAGGTGACGCAGCACCTAAAATAGCCTCGGGACGAAATTTATGAAGTGGCATCTTGTATATTTCGTCCAAGGCTTCATGCACCCATTATGGTGGCTTCAAAGTCCTGAAATCATCACTTGTAACTCCGTTCTTGTTTCCCTTGCGCATGCCATCATCGCCATGCTTGTTCTTGCTCCAATGTTCATCCTTCTCCAAGCTAGGCCCTTCATTTGTAAGCAAAACAAATGTATCCAATTTAGGCAGCATCATATTCTCATGAACATTAGAATCATTACAAAGAAACGAAAGTACCTGGTAATTTAGTTGGTGTGCACGAGCTCTACTAATTGGTCCAGTATGTATAGCAGCAGGGCCTGTGGGTGTAACAATTGTATTGATGTCCTCATCACCTAAGCATAGTAGACAACGTTCTATTGACTACTTCAGTTTGTCCATCAGTTTGGGGGTGACAAGTAGTACTAAAAAGCAGTTTAGTCCCCAACTTAGCCCATAAACATCTCCAAAAGTGGCTAAGAAATTTAGTATCACGATCTGAAACAATAGTATTTGGCACACCATGCAAGCGAATAATTTCACGAAAGAACAAATCAGCAACATTAACAGCATCATCGCTTTTATGACATGGTATAAAGTGTGCCATTTTCGAGAATCTATCCACGACAACAAATATGCTATCCCTCCCCTTCTTTGTTCGAGGTAAACCTAAAACAAAGTCCATAGATATATCCTCCCAAGGAACACTAGGTACAGGCAAAGGCATATATAAACCATGAGGATTGAGTCGTGACTTAGCTTTTTGACATGTAGTGCATCGAGCAATAAAACGCTCAACATCCCGTCTCATCTTTGGCCAAAAGAAATGTGTGGCAAGTACGTCCTCCGTCTTCTTCACGCCAAAATGTCCCATTAATCCTCCTCCATGCGCTTCCTGCAACAACAAAAGACGAACGGAGCTAGCTGGAATGCATAGCTTGTTAGCACGAAACACAAATCCATCGTTAACGACAAACTTGTTCCACATTCTTCCTTCTTTACAATTCTGCATTACATCTTTAAAATCAACATCATGCACATATTGATCTTTGATGGTCTCCAAACCAAATATTTTGAAGTCAAGTTGTGAAAGCATAGTATAGCGACGAGACAATGCATCAGCAATAACATTTTCTTTTCCCTTCTTGTGTTTAATGACATAAGGGAAAGTCTCAATGAATTCAACCCATTTAGCATGTCTACGATTCAGTTTAGCTTGACTTTTGATATGTTTCAAAGATTCATGATCAGAATGTATAACAAATTCTTTGGGCCATAAATAATGTTGCCATGTTTCTAAAGTCCGAACAAGAGCATATAATTCTTTATCATAAGTAGAATAATTCAGACTAGGCCCACTCAATTTTTCAGAAAAGTATGCAACAGGTTTGCCATCTTGTAATAACACACCTCCTAATCCAATTCCACTAGCATCACATTGAAGCTCAAAAGTCTTATTAAAATCAGGAAGTTGGAGTAAAGGAGCATGTGTCAACTTATCTTTCAATACCGTGAAGGCTTCTTCCTGTGCGGTACCCCAAACAAAAGGCACATCCTTCTTTGTAAGCTCGTTGAGAGGTGCAGCAATGGTGCTGAAATCTCTCACAAAACGCCTATAGAATCCAGCGAGGCCAAGAAAACTCCTCACCTGTGTGACCGTTTTGGGCTGCGGCCAACTCTCAATAGCTTCAATCTTGGCTTTGTCAACTTCAATTCCCTGTGGAGTAACAACATAGCCAAGAAAAGATACTCGGTCGGTGCAAAAGGTGCACTTCCCAAGGTTACCAAACAAACGTGCATCACGTAGAGCAATAAAAACAGCACGTAAATGTTCCAAATGTTCTTCCAAAGATCTGCTATAAATCAGTATATCATCAAAATAGACTACCACAAATCGTCCAATGAAAGCACGTAAAACTTCGTTCATTAATCTCATGAAAGTACTAGGTGCATTAGTTAACCCAAAAGGCATGACTAACCACTCATATAATCCAAACTTAGTTTTAAATGCTGTTTTCCAATCATCTCCCAATTTCATACGAATTTGATGGTAGCCACTACGCAAATCAACTTTGGAGAATATTGTAGAGCCACTCAATTCATCAAGCATATCATCTAGCCCAGGAATAGGATGACGATAACAAATAGTAATATTATTAATGCCTCTACAATCAACACACATACGTGATGTACCATCCTTTTTCGGCACTAGAATAATAGGAACAGCACAAGGACTAAGGGATTCGCGTATATAACCTTTGTCGAGAAGCTCTTGTACTTGACGCATAATCTCCTTCGTCTCCTCTGGATTGGTACGGTATGGTGCACGGTTTGGCAGTGAAGCACCGGGAATTAAGTCAATCTGATGCTCAATCCCTCGAATAGGCGGTAATCCCGGTGGCACGTCTTGTGGAAAAACGTCAGCGAACTCCTGCAAAATGTTAGTGACAGCAGGAGGCAAAGAGGAAGGCACGTCCTCGAATGAAAATAATGCCTCTTTGCACACAAAAGCATAGCAAACAGATTTGCTGAAATCTAGCTCATCAATATCAGATTTGGTGGCAAATAAACATGCACTTTTCAATTTAATTTCAGAAGCAACACTAGATGGTTTATTATTAGGCTTCATTTGTTGCTCAAATTCTTTTGCCACAATCTCATTTTCACTCTTATTCTTCTCCTGTTGTGCTTTATTAGCTCTATTAATATCATCTTTCAAAATGGAATCAGGAGTCATAGGAAGCAAAGTAATATTTTTATCCTTATGAACAAGAGTATAGTGATTGTTTCTACCATGGTGTACAGAATTTTTATCAAATTGCCATGGTCTACCAAGTAATAAGGAACATGCTTGCATAGGTACCACATCACAATCAACATAATCAGCATATGTAGAGATACTAAAATGCACACGAACAGTACGTGTTACCTTAACCTTGCCGCTGTTGTTGAACCATTGGATGTAGTAAGGATGTGGATGTGGTCTTGTGGTGAGAGAAAGCTTCTCCACCATCTCCATGCTAGCCAAGTTGTTGCAGCTCCCTCCGTCTATTATGACGTGCACAGAACGTTCCTTCACAACTCCCTTGGTATGGAACAAATTGTGCCTCTGATTTTGCTCAGCTTGTGTGACCTGCACACTCAAAACACGTTGAGCAACTAAACATTCATACCTGTCAGCGTCTTCAGGAGCCATGTATTGCGTCTCATGATCAGAATCATCTCCACCATGTTCTCCTCATCATAGTCACTAGCGGACTCATATCCACCATCCGCGGTAGCAATCATCACACGCGGAGATTTGCATTCCCTCGCATAATGACCTCCTCCCTTACAACGACGACAAATAATATCACTTGTGTGCCCTGTTGATGCCATGGAAGAAGAAGAACGCTGTGCAGGCCCCGCAGGTGCGCTCTTGGCAGATAATGGTGGTTGTGCCTGTTTTCTTGTATCACGGCTGGAGGTGGCACCGGATGGAGGTGCTGGTGCAGTTGAAGTAGAAGATGCACGTGGTGTCCATGATGAAGGTCGGCCTGCAGAAAAATTAGTTCGCCCCAATGCTTGTCGATCCTGCACTTCACGTTCAGCTTTACAAGCAAGATGGAATAAACGAGTGATATTAGTATACTCCTTATAGTCTAAAATGGTCTGAATCTCTCTATTTAATCCACCCAGAAAACGTGCAAGCATATCTTCATTCTCCTCAACAATACCACATCTAATCATGCCAATTTGTAATTCCTGATAATATTCTTCTACAGAATTTTTCCCTTGTCTTAAACGCTGCAATTTTTGAAGCAATTCACGTTGATAATATGGTGGAACCCAACGCGTACGCATAGCAGTTTTCAAAGCAGCCCAAGTAGTTGGAATAGGATATAATCTACAATGTTCAGACCACCATACACATGCAAAACTAGTGAAAGCACAAACAGCAGCAGCAACTCGTCTCTCCTCAGGATATTGTAAACATGTAAATCGTTGTTCAGTTTCTAACTCCCAAGTAAGATATATATCAGGAACATATCTACCCTCAAATGGTGGAATATTCAATTTCAGTTTAGGAATATGGACATCATCGCGTACCTGAGGTGGTGGTGCAGGCCTACCATGACGAATATATACCTGAGGTCGACCTGCTGGTGGTGGTGCTGGTGGCTGCTCGTAGATCTGATTTTTATCAACCTCATCCTCATAATCACCCGCATACTCATCATCCTCCTGGGTACCAGCAGGAGCAGTAGCAGGAGCCAAAGAAGCACCAACAGCAGTAGCAGCGGCACCAGAAGTTTGTCCTGTCTCAATAGGAACACGCTGTGCTCGTCCATACTGATTCGGAAGGGGGCGTAGTTGTTGTTGTTGCAGAGGTGCGACAGGTGCAGCCGGTGGTGGAAGACGCGCAAGCAGTTCATTAAATCTGTTATCGAGCTTTGTTTCGAACGTCTTCTCAAGGCCAGTGATCTTCTCCATGGCCTCTTCAAAATTGTTCAGCACATCTTGTACCTGTTCAGTCATCATTTGCTGAAACTTATCATGAAGCTCCTTGTTCGATAAGTTCTCCCAGTCAATCTCGTCGGCTTGTGATCCTGGCATGGTTAGCAGCAATAGAAACACACAAGAATATGATCCTATAGACTACTAAGAAGTGGTGGTGGTGTATCACAAATCCGTCAAGCAAATCTCAAATTCTTACCAGTTCTTACCCAGCAGCAGGCGGTGATCGGCAACCGTTGTAGTCAAAAACTCTCAAAGCTTGGATAGAGCGATTACCAGGGAGAGTCGAGCACACGACGTAGATGTATGTGGAGCTGGGAAGGCTTATAGTATGGTAACAAAAAGGGTTAGCAATAATCAATTCAGAGATGCAAAGTTGAATAAACGCTCAACGACGGTACTGTGTTGGTCCTAGGCTAGACTGTGCTAGAGACACGAGCCTAGAACACCAACAAAATCACGGCGCGGCACGTAAACAAGGGAAAAGCACACTCTGAATTTTTTTTTTCGCTCTTTTTTTTTGCGCTCTTTTTTTTTTTGCGCTGTTTTTTTTTGCGAAAAATCACTATAATGGCGAGTGTCTCAAAACTCTTCCTAGCTCAAACTGACAGGATGGGCACGAAATTTTTTCGACCAATTTTTTTTTTTCGACTGCCCGGACCCAAAAACTGGAAACGGGTCAAAAAAAACTTCCTATAATGGCACCTGTCTCAAAACACTCAGAAACACCTAAAAATAGGATAGCCAGAAATTTTTTCGAAAAATGAGTTTTCGAAAAATTTTGGGCCTAAACGGAGCGTGGCTACCCGACTCTTTTTTTTTTCCTCCGAAACCTACTCCGGCAAGGAAACACGAATCGGAAACTAGATGGATCTCGAAAACAAACCTAATAAGCAAGGAAATCGGATTGGTGGTGGATATATGGTGGTGGTATATGGCAACGGTGGTGGTAGCGGTGGTAGTATATGGATATGGATCGGTGGTGGTATATGGACACGGATTGGTGGTGGTATATGGATACGGATTCGGAGCGGTGGTGGTAGATGGCAGGGGCGATGATGATGGTGCGGCGGCGGCGTGACAACTTATGACCAGAACTCGAAACTCTCAAAGACAAAACTCTAAGACCAGCAACTAGACACGACGATGCAACCGCAAATTCAACAAAGCAAAACCCTAAAAAGATTATGCAAAGGCTCAGATTGGTTCGGATATGATGAACTAACCCTAATTTTTTTTGTGGCTTTTTCGTGGACTGTAGGTATGAAGAACAGACTCGATCTAAACTACGAAAAACTGTAAAATCTCACCGAGCAACCTGGAAATCTTATACCACTTGATAGAGGCAAAGGTGTCCCGTCTTTCGATGAGACGATGGATATCGCTTTGGTGGAAGTCGACTTTGACGATCCGACTACGAACGTGCAAGGACGTCGCGCCTTAGCAATCGCTAAACCAACTCCGAGAGGTTATTGAGCACGCCGGAGCACGATCAACCTGACCACGAGGGTCTGTTTCCTGCGAGCAAACGAAGAACAAGCAAGAAACTAAGATTGCAATCTGGATATTGCGAATATAAGATGAAAGCTTTATTGATCAAGGTGGGGTTCTGTGACGCCTTTGTCTGGTCGTTGAACACAAACGAAGTACGCGAAGTTGCAGCTATGGCGAACTTTTAATCTAAACAAAACCCAAAGTCTAAACGATGCCCTAAGGGCTGTATATATGGAGGAAGAGGGGGGAATTTCGTGGCCCTTGGTGGAGGGGTCCGAAATCAACCCTATCTCTTGTTTCCCCACACATACGGACTCTAAAAATAGCCTATACTTATGTATTTCGAAATTACATGGGCCTGGCCCAATAATAAGGTGACGCAGCACCTAAAATAGCCTCGGGACGAAATTTATGAAGTGGCATCTTGTATATTTCGTCCAAGGCTCCATGCACCCATTATGGTGGCTTCAAAGTCCTGAAATCATCACTTGTAACTCCGTTCTTGTTCTTGCTCCAATGTTCATCCTTCTCCAAGCTAGGCCCTTCATTTGTAAGCAAAACAAATGTATCCAATTTAGGCAGCATCATATTCTCATGAACATTAAAATCATTACCAAGAAACGAAAGTACCTAGTAATTTAGTTGGCGTGCACGAGCTCTAGTAATTGGTCCAGTATGTATAGCAGCAGGGGCTGTGGGTGTCCCTTGTCTTAAACGCTGCAATTTTTGAAGCAATTCACGTTGATAATATGGTGGAACCCAACGCGTACGCATAGCAGTTTTCAAAGCAGCCCAAGTAGTTGGAATAGGATATAATCTACAATGTTCAGACCACCATACACATGCAAAACTAGTGAAAGCACAAACAGCAGCAACAACTCGTCTCTCCTCAGGATATTGTAAACATGTAAATCGTTGTTCAGTTTCTAACTCCCAAGTAAGATATATATCAGGAACATATCTACCCTCAAATGGTGGAATATTCAATTTCAGTTTAGGAATATGGACATCATCGCGTACCTGAGGTGGTGGTGCAGGCCTACCATGACGAATATATACCTGAGGTCGACCTGCTGGTGGTGGTGCTGGTGGCTGCTCGTAGATCTGATTTTGATCAACCTCATCCTCATAATCACCCGCATACTCATCATCCTCCTGGGTACCAGCAGGAGCAGTAGCAGGAGCCAAAGAAGCACCAACAGCAGTAGCAGCGGCACCAGAAGTTTGTCCTGTCTCAATAGGAACACGCTGTGCTCGTCCATACTGATTCGGAAGGGGGCGTAGTTGTTGTTGTTGCAGAGGTGCGACAGGTGCAGCCGGTGGTGGAAGACGCGCAAGCAGTTCATTAAATCTGTTATCGAGCTTTGTTTCGAACGTCTTCTCAAGGCCAGTGATCTTCTCCATGGCCTCTTCAAAATTGTTCAGCACATCTTGTACCTGTTCAGTCATCATTCGCTGAAACTTATCATGAAGCTCCTTGTTCGATAAGTTCTCCCAGTCAATCTCGTCGGCTTGTGATCCTGGCATGGTTAGCAGCAATAGAAACACACAAGAATATGATCCTACAGACTACTAAGAAGTGGTGGTGGTGTATCACAAATCCGTCAAGCAAATCTCAAATTCTTACCAGTTCTTACCCAGCAGCAGGCGGTGATCGGCAACCGTTGTAGTCAAAAACTCTCAAAGCTTGGATAGAGCGATTACCAGGGAGAGTCGAACACACGACGTAGATGTATGTGGAGCTGGGAAGGCTTATAGTATGGTAGCAAAAAGGGTCAGCAATAATCAATTCAGAGATGCAAAGTTGAATAAACGCTCAACGACGGTACTGTGCTGGTCCTAGGCTAGACTGTGCTAGAGACGCGAGCCTAGAACACCAACAAAATCACGGCGCGGCACGTAAACAAGGGAAAAGCACACTCTGAAATTTTTCTTTTCGCTCTCTTTTTTTTTGCGCTCTTTTTTTTTGCGCTGTTTTTTTTTTTGCGAAAAAGCACTATAATGGCGAGTGTCTCAAAACTCTTCCTAGGTCAAACTGACAGGATGGGCACGAAATTTTTTTGTTCGAATTTTTTTTTTCGACTGCCCGGACCCAAAAACTGGAAACGGGTCAAAAAAAACTTCCTATAATGGCACCTGTCTCAAAACACTCAGAAACACCTAAAAATAGGATAGCCAGAAATTTTTTCGAAAAATGCGTTTTCGAAAAATTTTGGGCCTAAACGGAGCGTGGCTACCCGACTCTTTTTTTTCCGAAACCTACTCCGGCAAGGAAACACGAATCGGAATCTAGATGGATCTCGAAAACAAACCTAATATGTAAGGAACTCGGATTGGTGGTGGATATATGGTGGTGGTATATGGCAGCGGTGGTGGTAGCGGTGGTAGTATATGGATATGGATCGGTGGTGGTATATGGGCACGATTGGTGGTGGTATATGGATACGAATTCGGAGCGGTGGTGGTAGATGGCAGGGGCGATGATGATGGTGCGGCGGCGGCGTGACAACTTATGACCAGAACTCGAAACTCTAAAAGACTAGACTCTAAGACCAGCAACTAGACACGACGATGCAACCGCAAATTCAACAAAGCAAAACCCTAAAAAGATTATGCAAAGGCTCAGATTGGTTCGGATATGATGAACTAACCCTAATTTTTTTTGTGGCTTTTTCGTGGACTGTAGGTATGAAGAACAGACTCGATCTAAACTACGAAAAACTGTAAAATCTCACCGAGCAACCTGGAAATCTGATACCACTTGATAGAGGCGAGGGTCCCGATCTTTCGATGAGATGATGGATATCGCTTTGGTGGAAGTCGACTTTGACGATCCGACTACGAACGTGCGAGGACGTCGCGCCTTAGCAATCGCTAAACCAACTCCGAGAGGTTATTGACCACGCCGGAGCACGATCAACCTGACCACGAGGGTCTGTTTCCTGCGAGCAAACGAAGAACAAGCAAGAAACTAAGATTGCAATCTGGATATTGCGAATATAAGATGAAAGCTTTATTGATCAAGGTGGGGTTCTGTGACGCCTTTGTCTAGTCGTTGAGCACAAACGAAGTACGCGAAGTTGCAGCTATGGCGAACTTTTAATCTAAACAAAACCCGAAGTCTAAACGATGCCCTAAGGGCTGTATATATGGAGGAAGAGGGGGGAATTTCGTGGCCCTTGGTGGAGGGGTCCGAAATCAACCCTATCTCTTGTTTCCCCACACATACGGACTCTAAAAATAGCCTATACTTATGTATTTCGAAATTACATGGGCCTGGCCCAATAATAAGGTGACGCAGCACCTAAAATAGCCTCGGGACGAAATTTATGAAGTGGCATCTTGTATATTTCGTCCAAGGCTTCATGCACCCATTATGGTGGCTTCAAAGTCCTGAAATCATCACTTGTAACTCCGTTCTTGTTCCCCTTGCGCATGCCATCATCTCCATGCTTGTTCTTGCTCCAATGTTCATCCTTCTCCAAGCTAGGCCCTTCATTTGTAAGCAAAACAAATGTATCCAATTTAGGCAGCATCATATTCTCATGAACATTAGAATCATTACCAAGAAACGAAAGTACCTGGTAATTTAGTTGGCGTGCACGATGATAGAGGCAAAGGTGTCCCGTCTTTCGATGAGATGGTGGATTTCGCTTTGGTGGAAGTCGACTTTGACGATCCGACTACGAACGTGCGAGGACGTCGCGCCTTAGCAATCGCTAAACCAACTCCGAGAGGTTATTGACCACGCCGGAGCACGATCAACCTGACCACGAGGGTCTGTTTCCTGCGAGCAAACGAAGAACAAGCAAGAAACTAAGATTGCAATCTGGATATTGCGAATATAAGATGAAAGCTTTATTGATCAAGGTGGGGTTCTGTGACGCCTTTGTCTGGTCGTTGAACACAAACGAAGTACGCGAAGTTGCAGCTATGGCGAACTTTTAATCTAAACAAAACCCAAAGTCTAAACGATGCCCTAAGGGCTGTATATATGGAGGAAGAGGGGGGAATTTCGTGGCCCTTGGTGGAGGGGTCCGAAATCAACCCTATCTCTTGTTTCCCCACACATACGGACTCTAAAAATAGCCTATACTTATGTATATCGAAATTACATGGGCCTGGCCCAATAATAAGGTGACGCAGCACCTAAAATAGCCTCGGGACGAAATTTATGAAGTGGCATCTTGTATATTTCGTCCAAGGCTTCATGCACCCATTATGGTGGCTTCAAAGTCCTGAAATCATCACTTGTAACTCCGTTCTTGTTCCCCTTGCGCATGCCATCATCTCCATGCTTGTTCTTGCTCCAATGTTCATCCTTCTCCAAGCTAGGCCCTTCATTTGTAAGCAAAACAAATGTATCCAATTTAGGCAGCATCATATTCTCATGAACATTAGAATCATTACCAAGAAACGAAAGTACCTGGTAATTTAGTTGGCATGCACGAGCTCTAGTAATTGGTCCAGTATGTCTAGCAGCAGGGGCTGTGGGTGTAACAATTGTATTGATGTCCTCATCAGAAAGTCAAAGAACATCATTCGTCGCTGTTTTTCAGACAAGTTTCTGAACCCATTGGCACTTCCTTTTCAAGGAAATTCGAGAGATTATGTTGCTTATAGACATTAGCCCCCCTGGTTGATGAGGACATCAATACAATTGTTACACCCACAGCCCCTGCTGCTATACATACTGGACCAATTACTAGAGCTCGTGCACGCCAACTAAATTACCAGGTACTTTCGTTTCTTGGTAATGATTCTAATGTTCATGAGAATATGATGCTGCCTAAATTGGATACATTTGTTTTGCTTACAAATGAAGGGCCTAGCTTGGAGAAGGATGAACATTGGAGCAAGAACAAGCATGGAGATCATGGCATGCGCAAGGGAAACAAGAACGGAGTTACAAGTGATGATTTCAGGACTTTGAAGCCACCATAATGGGTGCATGAAGCCTTTGACGAAATATACAAGACGCCACTTCATAAATTTCGTCCCGAGGCTATTTTAGGTGCTGCATCACCTTATTATTGGGCCAGGCCCATGTAATTTCGAAATACATAAGTATAGGCTATTTTTAGAGTCCGTATGTGTGGGGAAACAAGAGATAGGGTTGATTTCGGACCCCTCCACCAAGGGCCATGAAATCCCCCCCCCCCTCTTCCTCCATATATACAGCCCTTAGGGCATCGTTTAGACTTTGGGTTTTGTTTAGATTAAAAGTTCGCCATAGCTGCAACTTCGCGTACTTCTTTGTGTTCAACGACCAGACAAAGGCGTCACAGAACCCCACCTTGATCAATAAAGCTTTCATCTTATATTCGCAATATCCAGATTGCAATCTTAGTTTCTTGCTTGTTCTTCGTTTGCTCGCAGGAAACAGACCCTCGTGGTCAGGTTGATCGTGCTCCGGCGTGGTCAATAACCTCTCGGAGTTGGTTTAGCGATTGCTAAGGCGCGACGTCCTCGCACGTTCGTAGTCGGATCGTCAAAGTCGACTTCCACCAAAGCGATATCCATCATCTCATCGAAAGATCGGGACCCTCGCCTCTATCAAGTGGTATCAGATTTCCAGGTTGCTCGGTGAGATTTTACAGTTTTTCGTAGTTTAGATCGAGTCTGTTCTTCATACCTACAGTCCACGAAAAAGCCACAAAAAAAATTAGGGTTAGTTCATCATATCCGAACCAATCTGAGCCTTTGCATAATCT